>NC_064640.1:824679302-824982332 GCF_023864345.2 Schistocerca serialis cubense
TTAATTCCAAATGCAGTCATTTGAACTTTTTACTCACTGAGGCAAGAATTCCTCTAAGGTTTGAGATGGATCTAGACACTCCTGTTAGCAATACCTGTTATGTGTTCTGATAACGAATTTACACATTTGTCTATCTGTCATGGCAGTTCACAATATTTTTTCCCCTTTCTTCTGGTGTGTGGGGGGTGTGGCTTGTTCTCTTGTGCCCCTAGTCAAGAGGACTAACTGTCATGGTCTTAAATAGTCCTTGATTGGCATTCGTAATCCTTACTTTGTGCCACTAGATCTTTCAAAGCAACATAAACATTTTGCTGTCTCTTCTCAGCCTTGAGAACCCAGTTCCATGCACTACCAGGATTATATAGCTACTGGCCTGATTGGAGTGATTGTCACACATTCTCATTTCATTGACTTTTAGTTTTCTCTTTGCTTTCCACTAAATCACAAGTTCTAGAAAACTTGTCTCTTAAGCACTGCTTCATAAAATTCAGTGAAATGTATGCTCCCAACATAAAGGAACTCTGCTTGGCAGGAACCACACAGAAGACCTGACAATTTAGTTTGATTTTGGAGTAGAACAACTTGTATTGGCAGTAAACATTTTTATAATTTTGGTGTGGAGCAACCTTACTTACCTTCTATTGTTGTGACAGAAATACTAATAAAGAGTTAACATCTGTTATACTGTACTTGGTCCAAACAAGTTTATTTCTACAGTGTCTGCTAGGATGCCATTGTTTATCAATGAACAATATAAACCACATAAAAGTAAATGAGAACAACAGGGTTTAGGAACATACTTGGCACAACCATTGTAGTGGAAGTGCTTCTGCTGTGAATGTTTCTAACTGGATGATGATAAGACCATGGTCAGTACTGGAACCTGCAAGATATTGGTAATTACTTGTATTTGGTGGTCGTTCCCTGAAAGTACCTTATCTTGCTTCTGCCCTAATATAAGAATGAAATAGAATGTCTTCTAGTGTAGAGCCTCTTGTAGAATTTAAACATTTTAAGGTAGTTCCTAGAACATGTTTCAGTATTCAGGTTGCAAAAGAAATTTTAGGAGCATCTGTCAATATTTTCAGTTGTATAACTGGTGTCAAAATGTACATATGTGTTGTTAAACAGTATTCAGTTTGTAAGTATTTCAAGAGAGATGCTCTTTTTAATTTATTAAATGCCACATCAGTAAAGTGGCAATCTATGGGATCAAATTGAGGCAAATGCTCTGAATACTTTAAAACTGTAACATTTATGTTGAAACTGATAAGGCCTACAGATGCACTACACACAAGCCTTAGAACAAAATGAATAGCAATGAATGTAAACAAAATTTGAAAGCGGTTTTGTTTTAATGGTTAAGTGCTGGCACAGAATGCATTGACTTGTTTACTAACGAAGGTTACGAACTCTGAGTTTTGTTTTGTCATCAAAGATGATAAGAGCTAATAAATTTATTGCCAATAACAATGAACATGAAGGAGTTATAAGTCTGTCTTGTATCGATTGGCCAAAATTGAAAACTGTAATTGGTTAATGTGAGAACAAGGGGACATAAGTTGCTGTATCCACTGTGACAACATAATCTGGATCTTAGTGAAACAAACTCAAATGAATACAGATATTATTTAGTTATATTTATTAGCTTTTCTAGTTCCCCTCAACAATGTAAAATTGCCTTTGGCTATGAGTTTTAGCATTATTGCAGCAAGAGAGAATGAATGTAAGGTATTTCAGTGTGTACAAATATTTTGATGAATTTTCATTTTCAACTAGCAGTACATTCTGGTTGTAGTGTTGCTTGCTGTAGGCATACAATTTTAAATGTATTGGACCTAATTATTGTTTCTATTGTAAACATGACTAGTGTTAGTGTTCATATAAAAACAGTAGCACATATTATGTAGCTCTACTTGCTGAAGAGCTACTCAGGTCAGAATATTGCAATCTATTTGTAGCCGACCTTATTGGTGAAATTACTGTAGATGTGAAGTTTCATTTAAGTTGTCATTTGGAACAGAAGCGCACAATAAAGTTTTTTGAGACCAGCAGAACTGCTTTTCACCCATGTATGTAGGTAGGTAGTTCTAACAATTTTTTGTCCAGTGAGTCTTCCACCTAGCCTATGGTTTCAACACTATGTAGCAGTGACAGACTGCAGGTAGATAATAGACAGCCACCAAGTGACTATTGGCATACATCACTGTTTCTTAACCTGTTTCTGTAAGTTGATGATAAAATGAACCTTTAAGTAATAAAAATAATCAAGTCTCTAGCTGCACATTAAATAGTGTTCCATGGAACTTAAGTGCCAAATAATTAAAGAAGTAAAACAAAGACCACTTAATAAGACAGGACACAATGTTTCTTGTAACAAGTGTAGTGCATTGTTACTAAAGACATTTTCAGTGAAAATATATATCATGTATGGTCACAAATTATAATGCAGTGTTTGTTAATGTTGTAACGTGCCTACGAAACATTTATGGTCGAAATTTACTGTTCTTTTCTGTAAAAGATAGATGAATTTAAAAAAAAATTCTAATGTTCTTCTTAACTTTGTTGGTTCCTTTGTTCCCATTACCTATTCCGTATACGAGAAATATTAACAGTGAGGCTGTTCAGACTGCTTTGTTTTTCTGTACAGCATGGAGTAATTACTTCATAGCTTATTATCCCAGAAGCCTCATCATTAAATAATATCAGTTACATGAATATTATAATTGCATGGTTAAAAATGTTGTACTGCATGAAAGACATTGTAATTCTACAGAGTTGCAGTTGTACTACCTTTGAGCTGTGTACATTTTTAAGTTACAAGTGAGTATCGGCTTTATACTGTAAATGTCTTGGTAAGCTTTCCAGTGGAACAACCAGAAATCTGTCTGCAAATTAACACCATGTAAGCAGTGTAGGTAATGGTGACAGCTCTTTTCATATACAGGGTGTATTAAAACAAAACAAAAAAACTACATACACACAATTTTCGAGTGTTTAGGAGAGAAAAAGAAGCACTGCAGAAGAACGGGTTACCAGTTCAGCTGAATGTACTGCCATTATTCACACTTGGTTGTTTTGAGCAAGCATATTCCAGTTGTGCCATAATGTAGACAGGCGATATTTTCAGAAATGCCCGTATACCAATAATCACACCATCTCTTGAGCATTACTAACATCAAAACTTTAACAGATCCATATCAGGAACATGGTGCACACCTTCGACCCCACAAATTCTTTGTAAATGTAGTTTTCTTTTTGTTTTTTACACAATGTATACAATTTTTTAGGAGTAGCTTCATGCCCAAGCAGGCCAGAGAGTAACAACCTCAGGATAAAAGCAAGTAGTTGTACAGGACAGAAGAGTTGGAGCTTGACTAAGGTAAGTCAGAAAGTACCTTTGTCCTTGAATCGCATTACCTGTCATGACTAGAGAGAGATAAACAAACCAAAGACAGTTCAACTGTTAAATAACCCCCCTTGCTACCCCCACACACACTGTTTAAACATAGTTTCCATGATAAGCAAAAATTTACATTAACAGGTGACGGGCACTTCCATTGAAGTTCAAAGTATGAGGAGCATCCTGAAAGTAAGTACCAAATCATTCTACTGCCACTGCAGCACTTGTGTTGTAGGTTCACACATTTCTCTGGTTCATTGTCTTTCCACAGTCAACACTGGAGCGGGATTTTGTTGTATTTCTATTTGTTAGTGATCATTCAAAATGTTTAAGACAACCTCTGAGCCCAGTGACTGTGAAGTGTGCTGTGTTATGTTGTGTTTCAACACACAGAACATTAAGCCAGCTGAAATTCATCAACTTGTAGATATTTATGGTGAGAAAGTGGATGAGACTGTTTGTTCAACTTTCATGGTGAAGCATGTATTGGACAGCCTTCTGTTGTCACTGATGGTACGTGTGAGAAAATGAATTAGAACATTCATGAAAACAGATGGTTCACAATAAGAATGTATTTATGACTCAGTGATAAATTGCTTAAATTTTTGTGAATTGTGTTCCAAAAATGCCTACAAAATTATGTGCCTTGGCAGGGTTTTGACATTTCAGCAATGAATACAGTGATGAGGAAGATGAATTCTTAAATAGTATCGTGACTGGTGATGAAACTTGGGTTTTTTCATGACACCCCAATATAAAAACAACAATCTATGGAGTGAAGGAACTCACAGTACGACAATCATCCTCCTCCTCCTCCTCCCCCCCCCCCCCCCCAAAAAAAACAAAAAATCTGAACGAAGTTGTCAGTGCAAAAAAATCAGGTGAAATGGATTCTAGGACCTACAAGGCATTCTGCTTGTTGAGTTCCTTCTCCGAGCTGAAATCATGAAAGCGGTATGATACTGCAAAACACCGAGAGAACTCCATCACACTATTCAAAACAAAAGGTGCAAAATTCTCAATCGAATCATTATGTTGCTTCATGACATCACGTTTCATTTCTGCTGGTGGCACTGAAAACCTTACTAACAATTCAGTTGGGAACAGTTCGACCACCTGCCAATCAGTGCTTATCTCACATCTTCCGACTACCACTTTTACTTCATCATCAAGCAGGATGAAGGTGCTTCAACACCAATGATGATGTAAGAAAGTGTGATCATTATTGGAGGTCTTCACTGGTGGTATCTTTCTATGAAGAGGGCATAGAAAAGTTGGATTACCACTATGACAAATGTCTGAACAATGGTGGCTGTTATGTACAAAAATAGTATTTCTTCAAAAAGCAAATTTTGGCCTGAAGAAATGTTTTCTTGAGTCCTTTTCCCACAATGGTACTTACTTTTCTGGCATGCCTTGTATATTTTAATGTCTTTTGGCATTCCAATGCAGAGAACATCCCACATCCTCTTCTTTACTGCAGTCACATGATGGGGATACACAAAGCCAATATGAACCACCTATTTTCTATTAGCAGCCAAGTTTGACCATGAGGTGTGTTAAGAATGTTGTTGAATCTTCTGGATCATACACAGGGTTATTCAGCTGCCCATGCCATAAAGTTTTATGGAACCTGCAACATTTCAAGAACCACACCCATGATTTTAGTCTTCTCTCCTCCCTACATGCACACTGTTAGTCCTACAAAAACAATGAACAGGATATTTTTGTATGAAAATTAACTACATTAAATATTGTACTGGAATAAGTTTTTGGTGGAGACCACAGTTTCTGTGTCATTCAAGAAAAATGCATTTGAATGCCATTTTTGTACTTTCTGTTGAATAATTAAAAAACTATGGCCTCTAGCAAAAATGTATCTCCCCCCCCCCCCCCCAACAAAAAATGACTACATTAAATTTCCCACAAAAAGATCCTAAGATCCTGTTCATTTTTTATGTAGGACTAGTAATTTGCATGCAGTGAGTGAGAGAAATGAAAATCTAGCCCCCTGACATTTGTAGGCATTGCAAGTTGCATAAAACTCATAGGTAGGGGTAGTTTAATCATCCTCTACAGGTTTTTCCATGCCAAAAGAACTAATATAGGATTTCTCTGGCTTCATAAACAGCTCAAGAAACATTTTACACCACATTAATGTATAGTGTTGGCAGTTTTCTTTATCAGAAAATCCTTTCTCATTGCTTTCCTGACCACAGAAAATTCCTACATATAGCCAACTGTTTTTTTTGTGGTCTTCAGTCCAAATACTGGTTTGATGCAACTCTCTATGATAGTCTGTCATATGCAAGCCTACATCCATTTAAACCTGCTTACTGTATCACACCTTGCGCCCCCTCAACACCAAATTGATGATTCCTTGATGCATCAGGGTATGTGTTATCAACCAGTTCCTTCTTTTAGTCAAGTCGTGCTGAAAATTTCTTTTCTCCTCAGTTTCATTCAGTACCATCTCCTTAGTAATTTGATCTGCAACTGCATAATTATTCCATAAGCCACCTCTAGGTGCATTGCAGAGGGTATCTAGTACTAGTCCGTCATCCATCCACTTATTGACCACCTCTGTAACTTAGTGTTCACTGCTGCTGCCTATCATGGGGAGGACACAGGTTTAGATCCCCGGTACTGCCAGGGATTTTTCCTGGGTGAGAGGATTGGAACGGTGTCCATTCACCCTTGTGATGCCAGCTGAGAAGCTACTCGAGCAAGCAGGGCTTGGGGTTAAGAAAACTGACCAGGCAGGATAGTGGTGTGCCGGACGTCATTGGCAGAGGATGACATGGTGGTCGGCCAGTACCAATGGACAGAGTTTACCTTTACATTTTATACACAAGATCATCAAAATTTCTTTCTAGAAATACATTTCAAAAGATACTATCCTTTTCTAGCTTGAACTGCTTGTTGTTCATATCTTGTTTTGGAGCAAGGCTACACCTCCAGAAAAGACCCCTTAACATATTCCTCCTTTTCAGATATTCTTTCCATCAGACAGTCCAGCCTGCATTTTATATCCTCTCTGTGTCAGCCATCATCAATAATTTTGTTAGCCAAATAACAAAACACTTCTATTATCTTCAGTGTCTCATTTCCTAATCTACGAGGTTTATCCAGAAAATATGTATAAAAGTTGAATAATAAATTTATTTTACAATTATTCAGGTATTACAATATGGTCTCCTTCAAAATACTCACCCTGAGATGCTATACACTTCTGCCAATGCCATTTCCACTGTTGATAACATTGCTGAAAGTCTTCAGTTGCCGTGTCATTTCCGCCTTGATGGCTTCCACATCTCCCAAGTGCCGCCCCTGAAATACCATTTTGCATTTCGGGAACATGAAGAAGTCACACGGGGCTAAATCAGATGAAAAAGGCGGGTGGTCTGTCACGGTTATTGAGCTTTGGGCCAAACCCTTGGCACAATGAGCAACATGTGAGCAGGGGCGCATTGTCGTGATGAAGGATCCACCTGCCCCCTTTTGCCAACTCCGGACGAACTTGGGCCACATGAGCTCTGATACGTGTCAGAACTTCAACGTAAAAATTTCTGTTCACTCTCTGGCTGGGAGGGACAATGCTCCTAGAATCAAAGAAAACAATCAACACTGTCTTCACATCGCACCTTGATTTTCACGACTTTTTTGTTCTTGGTTCTCCTGCTAGTTTCCATTCCTTGCTTTGAGATTTGAGCTCCACATCGAATCTGTAAAAACAGGACTCGTCTCCAGTGATGACTCAGTCGAGAAAGTCCCCTCGTTCCTCTGCTTCCAACCAATCCTCACAACCCTCTTTGCTTTCTGTTCTGGCATCAAGAGCTTCGGTACAATTTTCGCACACAATTTCTTCATTTCAAGGTTTTGTATCAGGATTTCATGAACGATTGTTTTGGGGATTGACAGCTCGTCAGCAATCATTCTGACTGTCAATCTACAGTCTTTCAGAACACAAGCTCGAATTCATTCAACATTTGCATCGGAACTCAATGTTGATGGGCATTCTGGGCGAGAGTCATCGTTCACTTCTTCTTGGCCGTCCCGGAATCTTTTTAACCGCTTGTTCACGGTTGGTTTCCTCAGAGAATTGTCTCCATAAACCTGTTTCAAACCCTCAAAAATCTCATGGCTATTCTTGCCTACCTTTGCAAGAAACTTGATGTTGAAGCGCTATTCCTCAATCAGAGAGAGCTCCATGCCGATGGCAGGTGAAAAAGGGTAACTGTCAACAAACTGCCGCACACTCCCACCTTCATGCAGAGTGCTCTGAATCAAACTGAGCGTTGATGGGATTGATTACAGCAGTAGTCCCACCCGGCTGTGACTACAACCTGTAACATAAAGACATTATTCAACTTTTATACGTATTTTCCGGACAAACCTCGTGTAATGGACAATCAAAAAGTTCCCATTCAAGGTTGTTGCCACAGAGTAAAAGCAACGTAGCATGACTCCAGTGTGGTTACAGCAGCACTGACATGTAAGCAATGTGTGGCATTTGTGCTTTTCTGAAGTGCATGTACAAATTTGAGCTACGGCAGCGTTATTACCAAATACGTCCAAACAGGATCACATACTGTTGTTCTTTTCTCAGCTGCTGGAGGCCAAACACTCGTAGGCATCCATCATAGATTGAACAATGTGTATGAAGCAGCACATCTGTTGAAAACCACCACTGTGCAATGGTGCATCAAGTTGGATAATACACATCCCCATATTGCAGACACCAGCTAAAGTGGGAGACACTCGAGTAGCCACCCTAGAGTCCTGATCTCTCTACCTGTGTGGTTATCATGCCTTTGGTCCCTTAGAAAAGCCTTGATGGATCAGTGACACCTGTTGGAAGAGGGTGTGCAGCAAGCAGTGATGGAATTCTTGACAAAGCAGGACACAGTGTTCTACAAATGGGCATCTTCTACCTAGTGCACTGGTAGGATGATTGCCTCAGTTCTCATCATAATTTTGCCCAATTGGCATATGAGGGGTGGCTCAACAGTTTCTAGCCCCAGATAGTTACTGTAGTAGTGTAGCCACTAAGATGCATTGTATACTGTGGTGTAAGCAAAGTGGTGAATATTGGGAGAATCAAGGACTGTGTAGTGGTTGAATACCTTCATTTGAAGGGAATGATGTCCAAGTGTTCTGTCTTGTGCAACAGTGAAAAACTGGGCGTCTGACTTCAAACACAGAAGAATGAGTGCGAGAGAAGCACCAAGGAATGGAAAGCCTGCCACTGATGAAACAGTGACTACAATTCACGATACAGTTTTGCAGGATCATTGAACCACATTTAGAATCTCCCACGGGTGTGCTCATGACACTGTTGTGGATATTTTGGAAATGCTGAAAGTTTCATCTTGGTGGGTCCACAAAGACTCGAGTGCAAATCAGATACAGGAACACGTGCAGTGTTGTGAAGAAATGATCCGCCAATTTGAAGTGAATGAAGATGGCTTTCTGGCAAGGTATGTCACAATGGACAAAATGTGGGTTCACCAATTTGATCCTCAGACAGAAGAAGAGTCACAGCAATGAAAACATCCTACACATACACAAAAAATAAAAACAATCCACTTGCAAAAATTAGCTGGTACGGTGACGGCATTGGTCTCCTGTGGTGCAAAAGGGGTAATTATGGTGGATTACTTGCTAAAGGTTGCAACTATCAATGCTTTATACTGTTGCATCTTCCTGTGCCATTTGAGAGAAGAGATAAGGAAAACGAGGTGAGGAAAATTGGCTCACTGAACTCTTTAGCATCAGGACAATGCAACGGTGCACAAAGACCTCGCAACATTGGAAACTCTGCACGACTGTGGGTTTGAATTCTTAGATCACCTGCCATATTCTCCAGATATGACTGTCAGACTTTTTCCTTTTCCCAAACAAAAAAAAAAAAAAAAAAAAAAAAAAAAAACCTCAAAAGATGATAATGTAGTGACTGATGCTTTGTTGGACTTTAAATCAAAGACCTTTTATTTGAATGGTTTGCAGAGGTTATCTGAGCATGCCTTGAAGTGTATTAGTGTACACAGGTATTATATAGACAAATTAATTGATATTATGAAATTTCTGTCATTCTTTATTTGTTAGGGTAAAAGCTTTTCAACCCCTGCTTGTACAGCTTTCAAATGGAAACCTTTTGATCATCCCTTGTAATTCCCTCTGCATCTCTTGATTCAACTTGACTACATTCCATTATCCTTGTCTTATGTTCATCTTAGAACTACTCCTTAACAAACTATCCATTCCATTGTCTGCCTCCTTAGCTGTACCCTTCAACTAACTGCCATTTGGCAGATGTGGGTTCGATTGTTGGTACTGCCAGTGATTTTTTCCTTGGTGGGGGGTGACTGGTACAGAATGCACTCAGTCTTGTGAGGCTAGCTGAGGAGCTGCTTGACCGATTAGTAGTGGTTCCACAGTCAAAAAAATCCCAGGAGAGAGGTGTGCTCACCAGCTGCCCCTCCATGCTGCATCACATTACACCACTGGCAGGGTGCAACATGTTGGTTGGTGGAATTTTACCATTTTTAAAACAACCAACGGAAATTCCAGGTAGGAATTTCTACAATGTATGATTTTTATCCCTTCCAAGTCCTTTCCTGCCTCTGATAACATCAGCTAATATCAAGAGCTTTATTTTTTCTCTCTAAGCATTATTTCCTGTGTCTTCTAAGAGTCCTGTTACTCACTCCTAACAACAAGAAATTACTGAAATTATGTAATTAAAGCTGTAACATTTCTTTGTCAGAACTTTAACGTTGGGATATGACACTGCAGGATAGAGTTCCAATGACATTTGTTGCATAACCTAGAAAACAGTATCAACAATCATTGACATGATTTGAAGTATTTTGTGGCTCAGCTCACCATCCAAATATATTTAGCAGTACAATTCATTGTGGGCTCTAGGTCGAATAGTTTCATTTAATATCTTGACTGGCAGATGAAAGAACATTGTTGTTTTTGCTAAGCCCAATTCTCCAAATGTAATCAACAATTAACACCACATTTTTAAAGCTTTGGAAACTGGCTAAAAAGAGTCACTTTTAAATGGACACTGACTTCAGAGTTGCAGAATTATAAAAACAAATTACAGTTCATAATATACACTGAGTTCACATTACTCAGTCCAACAGATAAAACTGCACTTGGTTCCATGTGGCATCAAGTCGAAGACTTGGTCCAACACAACAACTCTTATTCAGTAACCTCACTAAAACTATTGAGAAAGTTAACAAAGATAGCACAACTCAACACACTGGTGCAAAGCATCAAAGGCACATATTTACAATATTAACTTCAGGAACTGTTCCGGTGTTTATGAAAAATTATAACAGTTTCTATTTGATAGAGAAGTGCTATGAGGCATTTTCATAACCAAATAATTCCAAAATGTCAAACACATGCCATTTTACAGTTGAAAAAAATGAAATTTATAATATAATTAATATTCTCAAACATCAAAGAAAAAGAAAGAAATCACAAACAAAATATCAATCCTAAAGGCTTCCATTTTTGAACAGCAGTTTTGCAATTATTGGAAAAACATAGCTGAAAAATGAATGGAATCAGATACTTTGTGAACCAGAATATTTATCATAATCTTCTATTGAACAGAGGTCTCTGTGAGACAGATTCATTAAAATCTTCAACTGTGTGCAGTGTGTTGCCTGTAAACATGCTCTGTAGGATCATTTGAGGCTTATCCACATTGTCAGTATATGGCAGGAAGGTTGGCAGCATGGTAAGTTGCCTGTCAATTTGTCATACACCACAGTGACATCATTCAAACAGAGAACCACTACTGTGAGACAAACCATCTTCCAGTGGTAGCCTGGAGTCAACAACCTGATTACAGCATAAAAGTTGTGGCTCACAGGCACCCGCAAGAAAATGCAAAAGAGCTGTGCACTGCCCATTTAGAAGGCAGCTGTATTTGTACAGACCAGTCACCAAGCTTTTTCTGAAATAAATCGGGATATTTTTTAAAAACCAAGACTAATCACACACAGGCTACAAACCACTGTTTTTTACCTTATTGAGATTTTTGCTCACTTTTCAATCTCCTTCATAGAATCTTCTCTTCTTCCTCATCAAGAAAGCAACAAAACTGGAGACATTTAAATCACTAAACCATCTTCTTTATTATTTCAGCCTCTAATGTTGCTGCTGGGAAAAGGTTCCTCTCAGCTCACCAAGTGTTCATCATCAGGCTGAAAACTCATCTGAAGCAAAATGGAAAAGTTTGAAGAAGTTGACAGTTTTCATAACAATGAAAAAAATTCCTTCCACTAATCAAATTTCAGCTTAAAAAGTTCTTCTCTTCTTCCATGAGAAAGTTCTTTAACTGCACACATTTTTCAAACATCAAATCCCCATCTACAAGAAATCACTTCTGAAAATCAGCTCTGTTTCACTGTCAGGGAGAATGGTTTGAAAGTCCTGTAGACACTTTCTTCAAAGTCAATTCATTTTACAACATAGTTTATACTGTGCTGCAAGTAAACTGCCATTTTGTTGCAGTTTGCCTACTTTGTTGTCCTCGGTGTCGACATACTGGCTGAAAACATAGGGGGTGGACATGCAGTACTGTCTACTGTAAATGATGTAGCCGACAGATGCACAGTTGCATTTCACAGTCTTTTACTTCCACTTTTCACAGCCTCCCAATAATACACGGTTATATATGGCCAGTGCAGAACTTCCCATAAGCCTCATTACTAGTTTCCAGGCAAACATCCACATACTGCTACAATAGTTTACTGTTGAACATCTACAAGCAATAAAAACATAACCAAATAATTCACATTTCTTTCGGAATAATCAGGTACGTATGGAACAGACACTGTCATTGCTTTAACACATGGCCTGTTCACGTACCACTTACATCACTGTTAAGGTGATGCATCGTGGTTGTTCTAACCAACACAGCTTCCTCGTCTGAAACTTGGCCATGGACTGAATGTCTCACGACCCTTATATATCACCACGATAATAGGTACTGAAACTACACATTGAGCAAAGTTAAATTTACAGAAATTGTGATAAAAATTTAATTTACTCGGTTAACTGAATGCATTAAAAAATTCCGTCTTTTTAACAGTTTCTTCTACTACAAGAGTTAGGCCGAATTATTTCTTTTAATCATGAAATTCACATATATAGTTATGCAAGCAATACCTTTGTCATATCTGTTAATTACCTTAGAATTAATTAAGGGCTGGCTTTGCTAACATGTTTCCAACTAGAGCCAAATAGATACTTTACGAATACTAGCATTTCATATTCCAAATGTTTGCAATTATTACAAGATTTACATTTGTTTATAAATCAACAATAGAATTATAGAATTCAAGTTACATAAAAATGACTGATTTTGCCCTATAATAAAAGGTACTAACTAGGAATACCCAATATAAATTAGAAAATCAATTACATACACAAAATTCGACCTGCTGTTAAATTCTTTGAAACTAAGGGCCAACCTTTCTCTTTTATGAAAATACAGATTATATTCACATATGTTAATAGTAATTAGTTGAAAGTGAAAAAATGAATTTTAAGGAGGCATACGGCAAAACAAGGGGGAAGCAAAAATTATCCCAGCTTCCTTAGTCACAACTTCTCTTTTGATACGATCATCATTTATTGGCATCAAGACGACTAAGGCTGCCACAGGGGAAGGAAACTGCACAACCCTATTCAATTTTTCCACCGGAGAATTACAAAGCACTGTCACGATTGACCTCTGATGCACTACTCGAAAACAATGGCTATTGAGTCAAGTGTGGCAACTTAGCGCTCTTAATAAAAGCAGAAGTTAAAAGTCAGTAACTCTTACAAGACTGCCCCTCATTGAAATCAGTAATGAACAAATTGATGTGAAGACCACAACATTATATAAAATGTTGTCAATTTTTATGTAACCAGGATTGTTGTCTATCCCAACAAAGTACAGTTGAGAGTTGGGTTTCCAACCAGATATTTGGGATGATCCCACCTATACTAGGATATCAGGCAACTATGGTCAAGACAGAATCCAAGACTCCACATTATCAATGTGGCCTCCATTACATATGACGCTAACATCCCACCCCCAAAGCACTGGTCTGTGGAGATGGGTACCGGAAAACACAGAATGGGTGCTCAATCAGTGGGGTAGGATTCCATTAACCGATGCATCCTGGAGTAACCTGACATCTGATGATTGTCAAAGAAAGGTGTGGAAGCAGCAGGAAACTATGAGACTTCAAAAAGAAAGTTACCCATTACTATGACACACTGAGTAACTTTTACTGTATGCTGCAATACAATTCAAAGTGATGCAGATATTTCTCTTCACTACAGTCACCAAGATCTGTAAACAACAATTGTAACATCCCACCAACTGTTCAGTTTCTTGACAATATAAATCTGTCCCTCAGTCATTGAACAATTTGAGGACTGGTGTGAATTTCCTCTTTGATGGAAAATCTCTTTCCTGCCAGATATCCAAGCAGCTTGCTGGAAAGACTGAATGGTCTTCATCAAATTGTTGGCACTGTTTCACTACGACTGGATGCTACATTGCATTGCACCTCATTTGGGCCATACACTGCCAGAATTTCATGGCGAATTTGTGTGCAATTTAGATGTTTTGCCAACAAGAGCCATAATGTTCCTTGTACTTCAACTCTGGAGTGCCATTTCACTCCCACAATGTGATGAACCTGTTGTCCATACTGCAGCAGAATTGTCTCAGCAGGAAATCAGGAACATGCACACTCTTCCAACAGTGTGCCGTGCCTGTTGCGTAATGGTCTTAGCATGAGATGATGTGTAACTTAATTTCGGAAGTCCCTATACCTCAAGTATGTCTCTTGAATGATTCAATAACCATCCAGGACCATGTCTTCAGCAATTCTTTTGGATCAGTGCTCATTGTGTAGAAGCAGAAGAAGATACACACATGAATGCGAGTCAGGAAGCAACAGTTCAAATCTGTGTCCAACTTTTGCTCAAGTTAAAGAAATTATGCCTTCCCTCTGCAACAGAAAATTCTCTGGAATTAAGCAATGCTAACATGCATTTTGTTCTGTAAGTAGTGCAACATTCTTTAATAATTCTCCTGATACTGTGTTACTATCACATTTTTACTGTTAAACGATGTTTGCTGATCTCACTTGGTGATGGGGTGGTAGGGTCAACCAATATCTCTCTGGAAATTTATACAGCGAGATAATCACAAGCCTATTTGGTCCCAGGTAGGGAGATTGGGGCCCACCCAAACAGAACCCTGCTTGCCTCAGTACAGCATATTCCATAGCAGTTACTCAGTAATGATTGTTTCACTTGAATAACCAATCCCCTGAACCCTTATTGACAAATGGTGCATCTTCAAAATTATTTTTTTCTCCTACAATTTTCACAGTGCAGCCAATAAATTCAAAATCCCATCCACTATGACGTACAATGTTCCATTACTGTGTCATTGCATGGTAGGCAAAAGCATGTCCAGAGCTTCAAGTGGCAATGGACTGTTCCCCAGCTCATGAAATCCATATTTGACAAATGTGCACCCAGTCAATGAGACTGATCTCATCGAGATGTTCAGCATTTGTCATGACCCAAAAATCAAAAGTGGCATAAAGAATAATGATGGTGTAGCACGCATTTAACATGCACCCTGCCCCCCAACCAAGTGTTTTCTGGAAGTTGAGGAAGACAATTGTAACCTGAGAGCTATTATTGTCTGCTTTTCTGGGGTTCTCATTGCACAACATTAGTTCATGCTGACTATTTACTGAACTTTGTTGCTTTTTGTTTCAGTCTCAATCTTCAACAAAATTTTATATGTGTGACCCAGCCACATATGAGGAGCTTATATGCAAAGGCAAACATGTCTGGAATTTAAAATAAATGAGACACAGGATAAGCAGAACCTAAAAAATCATACAATTTAAGTGAAATCAAACATTTGCCAAGATACAAGCCTATGAAAATACATGTGTGTCCACATACACATTTTGTGTGAAGGATAACTAATCCATTAGATCCAGTCGAGTGATTTCCATTCCAGTCACACTGTTGTTCTCATGCAGAGCAACAGTTTGTGCTTCTGTGCTCCCTCATAATATGTTGCATAGTGCTCATAATTATTATTACAAGGACACAGTTACTGACTGCATTTTTGATAGAATAGGAAAACTTCTCAGAAAAAAGCCAACAGTTGTAACAAAAGAGGAATACAATGAGATCAACAATCAGTGACTGAGCTAAGAAACCTTGCTGACTGATATGAAATTCCTATCTAAGGGCCTTCAAGATCTACATTACATATGTGAAATAAAATGTATTTCCATACACAAGTACAAAGCTATGGGAAACACTTGTACTGATGTTAAGGCAACTGCGTTCTAGAAGTCCCAGCTAGATGTAAAAGAGCAGATGAACCATTACAAAACCCTTTCCTTGGACAAAATCCAAAGTACTTTTCAGCCATCCAGTCTAAGATGTTGATGGTTTACAGTAAACTATTTTTTAAGAAAACTGGAGAAATCACTAGGAGTTAAGTTGGAACTCAACCATCACTGATGATATTTCCATGTTGCTTGTGATTGTTAAGAAAATTATTCTGGTTTCCATGTTTCAATGTAACACTTATGTCAAAGAATATTTCTAAAGATAGTTAATGCCACAGTTACATAATTTTATTCTGGTATGGTGATCTGAAACATTTAAAAGAATTGTGAAGTAACAATAAAACCTGAAATTTGAATAAAAGAGTGAAAACTAATATTAGTGCTACAGTGGCCAATTTACAATTTTGTTCTATGATATCACATACTACACTATAAAAATATATGAAATGATATGGTATAACAAGCATTATACAGGAAGAGGTAAGTTATTTTGAAAGAAAACAGAAGATTATTGCTTTTGAAAATCACTCATGGTTCATGTAATGAGAACATGTCCAATTTAAATGTGCTTTTTAAAGGAATATTTTTATTGGAGATTTGATTTACAGATATGAACTGCCTTTTGGCCTAAAAGTAAAAGGCATTCACACTGCAATATGCTATTTTCATTCTTATGTATGCCCAAAATAAGTTTCATGTTGACTGTGAAAAATGGCATTTAGTAGATATGTTCATTTTTGGATGTAGCCTTCTCAATATTTGCTTGGGCCTTTGTTCCACTTCAAGATGGGGTCGACCCTGATACTATGGAGCTGGCAATGTTGGTGTCAGAGGGTTGCCAGATGCCCTTACTGTCGCCATCACATACCCCCCAGGACAGAAGTAATGTACCCTAGCTGTCTGCTTCTAGTGTAAGCCATGAACTAGTGCAAATGTTTTTCAAATGTCTGCAAGTTGTGTAACTGAGGTGGTACATGGGGACCAGCCCAGTATTTACCTTGTGGGATGTGGAAAATTGCCTAAAAATCACATCCAGACTTGCCAGCACACCGACCCTCATTGTTATCCTGCTGGGCTGATTCAGTCTGGGGCCACCACACGTACACAAGTCCAGGAAGCAGCGCATCAGTGCTCATGGCTAACCTGTTGGTTCGTTCTCCGAAATTCATCTATGGAATAGCACTTGTCAACTTTTATTATCAGCCAGCACCTTGTTAATTAAAGGGAGGTGGTCAAATATTTTTATGGCTGCATGCTATGCTTCTTACTGTGCTACAACAAGATTAAGTCCCTCTGTTTTTCTTCCTAGTATTGTATTTATGAATTCTAGTATTATTTTCATATTGTGCTGATCCTTTACAACAAATTTCGTAAGAGTGTATGTGTTGTGAGGCTACCTAATTTCATTATCTATGTGAAGTTTCAGGATAGGCACTGTGCATTTGTGTGTGTGTATGTAGGGGGAGGGGTGGGGGGCACAGGCCCACATTCTCCATATGACATCAATGAAAGAAGGAAGTTAAATTTTCTAATGCTGTCATTGCCACTTATGGCAATCACATTTAGAGCAAATGTTGCTGCACTCAGTTGTTGGAAAAGTTCCTTAATAAGTGATTTATAATTCAGGTTCTCATCACTATGTACCCCCAGGTATTTTTAACAATCAGTTTTCACATATTTCTTTTCCATCATGCTTCATTATTAGTGATGATTTGTCTTTCCTTGTACAAAACCGAATAAGATGCCTTTTCTTTGTAAATGAAGTGCTAGACCGTTTACTGAGAACCAATGTATGACACTTTTGAGTATTTCATTTATTGCTCCAATCCTTTATCGGCAAAGTTTCAGACAATTACCCTTCATCAAATTCTTGTTGAGACCTAGAGAAGACAAATCTGGTCTACAAAGAGTGTCACAAATGTTAACTGTGTTCTTTAATGCTTCAACAGATTGTTATCTGTAATGTAGGCCTGCAATTACGTGCATCTGCCTTGCAACCATTCCAGAAAATGGGAATGGTGTGCCCTTTGCAGTCACATGGAATGACTTGTTGCTCCAATAAACTGCCACAAGAGGAGGGGTCAGTTCTCACATGAGATTTACACTGAATTGATATCTCATGTTAGTTTCGGTTACCTTATATCTGACGAGTTGTTATAGTTGATATTTCCATTTGATGTATATGAAGTGACAAAAGAAAATTGGTAGCAGGGCTGGGATTCAAACCCGAGTCTCCTCTCGGTATTCCCTCGAAACTCTAACAGCACTGCCTCTCAGATTAGATTAATTATTTATTCCATAGACCCTCAAAAGAGGGGATCCTCCTGGGTGTGGAACATGTCCAACAGTATTGGAATAGTACCTCAGAATCAAATGAAACAGGAGATCCTACCTGAATCCCAGGTACAGCTGCTTTAATTAAATGAAACTAAATGGTTCCACCTCCCCCCCCCCCCCCCCCCCCCCATGAACCATGGACCTTGCCGTTAGTGGGGAGGCTTGCGTGCCTCAGCAATACAGATGGCCGTACAGTAGGTGCAACCACAATGGAGCGGTATCTGTTGAGAGGCCAGACAAACGTGTGGTTCCTGAAGAGGGCAGCAGCCTTTTCAGTAGTTGCAGGGGCAACAGTCCGTATGATTGACTGATCTGGCCTTGTAACACTAACCAAAATGGCCCTGCTGTGCTGGTACTGCGAATGGCTGAAAGCGAGGGGCAACTACAGCTGTAATTTTTCCCAAGGGCATGCAGCTTTACTGTATGGTTAAATGATGATGGCGTCCTCTAGGTTAAAATATTCCTGGTGGTAAAATAGTCCCACATGTGGATCTCCGGGCAGGGACTACTCAAGAGGACGTTGTTATCAGGAGAAAAAACTGGCATTCTACGGATCGGAGCATGGAATGTCAGATCCCTTAATCGGGCAGGTACGTTAGAAAATTTAAAAATAGAAATGGATAGGTTAAAGTTAGATATAGTGGGAATTAGTGAAGTTCGGTGGCAGGAGGAACAAGACTTTTGGTCAGGTGAATACAGGGTTATAAATACAAAATCAAATAGGGGTAATGCAGGAGTAGGTTTAATAATGAATAAAAAAATAGGAGTGCGGGTGAGCTACTACAAACAGCATAGTGAATGCATTATTGTGGCCAAGATAGACACGAAGCCCACACCTACTACAGTGGTACAAGTTTATATGCCAACTAGCTCTGCAGATGAAGAATGTATGATGAGATTAAAGAAATTATTCAGGTAGTGAAGGAGACAAAAATTTAATAGTCATGGGTGACTGGAATTCGGTAGTAGGAAATGGGACAGAAGGAAATGTGGTAGGTGACAATGGATTGGGGGTAAGGAATGAAAGAGGAAGACGTCTGGTAGAATTTTGCACGGAGCACAACTTAATCATAGCTAACACTTGGTTCAAGAATCATAAAAGAAGGTTGTATACATGGAAGAAGCCTGGAGATACTAGAAGGTATCAGATAGATTATATAATGGTAAGACAGATATTTGGGAATCAGGATTTAAATTGTAAGACATTTTCAGGGGCAGATGTGGACTCTGACCACAATCTATTCGTTACAAACTGTAGATTGAAACTGAAGAACCTGCAAAAAGGTGGGGCCTGGATAAACTGATTAAACCAGAGGTTGTACAGAGTTTCAGGGAGAGCATAAGGGAACAATTGTCACAAATGGGGGAAAGAAATACAGTAGAAGAAGAATGGGTAGCTTTGAGGGATGAAGTACTGAAGGCAGCACAGGATCAAATAGGTAAAAAAAAAAAAAAAAAAACAAGGGCTAGTAGAAATCCTTGGATAACAGAAGAAATATTGAAATTAATTGATGAAAGGAGAAAATATAAAAATGCAGTAAATGAAGTACGCAAAAAGGAATACAAACGTCTCAAAAATGTGATTGACAGGAAGTGCAAGATGGCTAAGCAGGGATGGCTAGAGGACAAATGTAAGGATGTAGAGGTGCATATCACTAGGGGTAAGATGGATACTTCCTACAGGAAAATTAAAGAGACCTTTGGAGAAAAGAGAACCACTTGTATGAATATCAAGAGCTCAGATGGAAACCCAGTTCTAAGCAAAGAAGGGAAGGCAGAAAGGTGGAAGGAGTATATAGAGGGTGATGTACTTGAGGACAATATAATGGAAATGGAAGAGGATGTAGTTGAAGGTGAAATGGGAGATATGATTCTGTGTGAAGAGTTTGACAGAGCACTGAAAGACCTGAGTCAAAACAAGGCCCCGGAAGTAGACAACATTATATTTGAACTACTGACGGCCTTGGGAGAGCCAGTCCTGACAAAACTCTACCATCTGGTGAGCCAGATATATGAGACAGACGAAATTCCCTCAGACTTCAAGAGGAATATAATAATTCCAATCCCAAAGAAAGCAGTTTTTGACAGATGTGAAAATTACCGAACTATCAGTTTAATAATCCACAGCTGCAAAATACTAACGCAAATTCTTTACAGACAAATGGAAAAACTAGTAGAAGCTGACCATGGGGAAGATCAGTTTGGATTCCGGGGAACACGTGAGGCAATACTGACCCTACAACTTATCTTAGAAGAAAGATTAAGGAAAGGTAAACCTACATTTCTAGCATTTGTAGACTTAGAGAAAGCTTTTGACAATGTTGACTGGAATACTCTCTTTCAAATTCTGAAGGTGGCAGGGGTAAAATACAGAGAGCAAAAGGCTATTTACAGTTTGTACCGAAACCAGGTGGCAGTTATAAGAGTCGAGGGACATGAAAGGGAAGCTGTGGTTGGGAAGGGAGTGAGACAGGGTTGTAGCCTCTCTTCGATGTTATTCAATCTGTATATTGAGCAAGCAGTAATGGAAACAAAAGAAAACTTGGGAGTTGGTATTAAAATCCATGGACAAGAAATAAAACCTTTGCGGTTCACCGATGACATTGTAATTCTGTCAGAGACAGCAAAGGACTTGGAAGAGCATTTGAACAGAATGGACAGTGTCTTGAAAGGAGGATATAAGATGAACATCAACAAAAGCAAAATGAGGATAATGGAATGTAGTTGAATTAAGTCGGGAATTAGATTAGGAAATGGGACACTATTTGGGGAGCAGAATAACTGATGAAGGTCAAAGTAGAGAGGATATAAAATGTAGACTGGCAATGGCAAGGAAAGCATTTCTGAAGTAGAGAAATTTGTTAACATCGAGTATAGATTTAAGTGTCAGGAAGTCGTCTCTGAAAGTATTTTTATGGAGTGTAGCCTTGTGTGGAAGTGAAACATGGACGATAAATAGTTTGGACAAGAAGAGAATAGAAGCTTTTGAAATGTGGTGCTACAGAAGAATGCTGTAGAAATAGATGAGTAGATCACATAACTAATGAGGAGGTATTGAATAGAATTGAGGAGAAGAGGAGTTTATGGCACAACTTTACAAGAAGAGGGGACCGGTTGGTAGGACACGTATTTTCAGTCACAGCTATTGATTTGTGTTAAAAACAGGGATTTAATTTTGAGTATTCTACCATAAACCTGTTCTGATAGTAAAACAAGTAGAAACATGCTAAAAATAAGCTCATCTGCTATGTATCCATATCATTGTTCACCCAGAGAGGTGCTGGTGAGTATCCACAACACTGATGGCATTTACGTAAGAGGATTCCATTTAAATAGGTCTCATTTCTCCTGCTGCCTTTGTACACTGTGTGCATCTAGTAGTGAGTTTGTATACTTGATCAAGTTCATGCCGTATTACCTCCTAATAATATGGATGGAGGAGGTCGGAATTGAAAAAAGTGCTGTAATTGTAGCTCTGCATCACAAAGGCTATTCTAGCAAGTCATTGTAGTCAATGAAAACTATCCCAAAAAAAACCGACACCATGACCTTGCCTGCAGATGAAGCAGTCTTTGCCTTCTTTGGAGTCTGTTCTCCAATTTGTGACCATTGCTTTGATTCCTTTTTTGTCTCAGGAGTGAAGTGGTGGACCCTTATTTCATCCATGGTTATGAAAAGGTGCAAAAAATCAGCTTTTTATTCTGAAACTTCTCTAAACACTCAACTGAAACATCTTTATGACATTGTTTCTCCTTGAGTGTGGGCAAACACAGCATAAATCTTGCACGCAGTTTTCTCATGTCCCAGTTTTCAGACAATATGTGATGTACCACACATTGTGAAATGCACTTACAGTAGACGATCATCCAGTACTGCTTTGTGGATTTTTTTCACCATTTCTGGAGTCATTACCTCATTTTGTCAACCACTGTGATGCTCATCTTGGCAGCTTATACGGCCTTGCTTAAACTCAGGCACCCAATATTTTACTGTCGTCAACAAAGGAGCAGACTCTCTCAAAGTAGAAGCTTTAATATTGGTTGCACTGAAGCATTTCAAATAATATATTGCATCAGGTAACAATGACCAATTTTCTCCATTTTAACAAGTTCACACAACATTCACTACTGGTAGCTGCCAAACAAATACTAAACAATGTGGCGTCTTCAGACTTGAAACATATGCTTCATAGATCATATACTCTCTAATTCAGAGGTATTTTTCAACAACAACTGCCATCTCTCAGTCAGTCCAGGTACTTATGGGACCACCCTCGTATATGGGCTTCATTTCTGGATCCTGATAAATGTGTAATATAATTCTAAGATCTTTTTATAATATTTGTAGAATATTTAGTTTTCTTCCAGTTAGCCATTCCAATTTTTCGTAAAAGAAATATGCCCTCTTGATTTACTTTTGCCTGTGATATTCATGATTTTCTGATACTTCTTGTTCCATTGCTCAAATATGACCAATTAATTGTACAAAATTCTCGTTCTCTTCATTGTCAGGAACTTCATCACTCAGCTCATGGAACTATTCCAGTCAGACATTAAGATTGCTGCTAAACTCTGTCCTAGTTTTCTTTTATCTAAGATGTTTATTCCACAAACTAGAGGTGCAGAGAGCATTATTTCTCATAGGTAAGTATTCTATGTAAAAAGCAAATTAACTGTAATTAGTTTTGATATACCTAAAGTAATGTACATAAAAGTTCAAGCGAATGTAGGAAACCAGTGAAGTAATGTACACTTTGTTTCAGATTGTAGCACTTGTACTTGTGCAGATGACAAGTGTCCTCCAAACTATAATAATTTTTCACAAACAGTTCAACCCAATGTAACTGAAAGCCAATGATGGCTGAAGCTTACAGATAGAGAGTTAAGGGCATGAACTCCATCCACCTGAGACAAAATGTAGATGGGAAAATCATGTGGGACAAGTGTCACCCGCACAAGCAATGGAGGGTTAAAAGAGGAACTGGTATCTGCATGAAGCAAATAGACTGTAATAAATGGAAGACAAGCAGCATCAATAATAAAAATGGGTAGCATGCACGAATAGTAAGATGAACTAGCAACACCTATTACAGCACCTCGATGATGGCAAGATGCAATGCTGATGTAGCAGCTGAGCATTCCACTGAATTCCACAGCCATAACCCACTGTGTTGATGTTGGGTTTTCGGGTACCTCGAAGATTCTTTACATGAGTTTGAGTGCTTACTGGCAAATGATATTTTAGTGCAGAGTCATTCTACAATTAGCAGTATTTTGAGAGATTCTGAGAGTGTGGTTTGAAATGTTTTCAGTGAAAAACAATGGTCTGATCACAATTTGTACTAACCACTGCAGACATCATAAAAATTAGGAGTTAAGCATCATATATTTCCTAAGAACAATTACACCAAACAAAAATTATTAAAAAGCTTATAAACATAATGATTCACTTTCACTTGCTAATGCTTTTTCATGGTTTATGAATAGGATTTTACAAGCAAACTATTGAATCTTCCTCTGAAACACAAGTTGGAACCTGATGATGTGCCAGCTGTGTTTCCCATGCTACAGAATGGATGTAGGTGGAAATAATGAGCCTAATATCAGGATGCTAAACTGGATATAAAAAAGAAATTACTGTAAAGAAGTAGAAGAGATTCTGCAAGTAAAGGCAGGGTGAATAATGTAAAACGCTCACGGCAAATCTTGTGGAAATGGGAGCAGGTGTGGTTTTCACAAAATGAATAGGTAGTCAGGAGCTCATATTGTTAACCAAGAAACAGATCATAAATAATACTTAGAAAGTGTATTGTTTGTGCAAAAATACAATTTTTTAAGTGGAACAATGCCTATTGACATTAAGAAACTAAAAGTGGTATGCCTCAGAATGTCAGTGGCGTTTGTTGCAGGAATCTAGTACGAGTCATTTATGCATTATAATATTGTGCACAGTTTCCACACTGACACTTGTCTGTGCCACTGAACCTGCATAGTTGCTACGTACAATGTTCTTATGTTTGCTTACAGTGTGCTTGTATGTTTCTTGAGTGCATAAAGACTTGCTAATCAGTTAATATGTGACAGTCCAAGCAGTAGGTCATGAGTGGTTGACGGGATTTACTAATGCTTAAAAAGCAGACACACTCATGATGTACAAAGAGTTTCATAAGACTGTAGTTAATTCTTGTACAGTGTACGAGGCAAGATATCCCAATAGATATTGACCATCTTGGCAATTATTTAGAATCTTCAATGAGTTACTAAAAGTGGTAGCGTAACACCTAAACATTGTGATGGAAATAAACAAATTAGGACAGAAGATGGGGCAATTAATATTCTTGCTACTGTTTGCAGTTGATCTGCACATAAGTTCCTACAGAATCGCAAGAGGAAGTGTATGAGTCAGACAATTGTCCTGCACATTCTTCACTGACACAGGTTCCATTCCTATCACAGCTCTAAAACATTACTATGAATTAATTTTGATTTAAGTTAAAGTACTCACCATTGCTGGTGATCTGTCACAGCAGAAAACAGCGACTGTAGGATTTAACCATAAAGTTAAATGAATTTTTAATCTAGTATAATGTTTCAGCTGAATATTTATTATCATCTCAAAGTAAATAAAACCATCTTGACAAATCTAAAATAAGTTGTAACATACTTACAATAATGAAATGAAACACACTCAACAAGCAACATACTTTCTGTCCAAATACACACAAAGTACTGACCCCCTATGCCAATATGTCTACCCCTATGTATAAATTCCAAACAATCACGAACAATCTGCAGCGTTGTTTAGGATCATTTTTTGATTAACTAACAATTAAAATTAACATATAAAAACTGAAAATACATGTATAAACGTATGTTTACTCCAGAACGGCAAGTACAATTCTATGTTGGGTCATATTTGTGATACTATTTGAGTATAATTTCTCGAGTACATAATTGCAATAATGCATTTACATGTCTCGTTAAGTACTTGAGTCTCCCTTCATGGAAATTGTTCCCTTCATGTATAGAGCTTCTACACTTTGAAGTAAATGAAATCAAGCAGTTATTTTTGCAGTTATAATTTTTTCTAGATGAGTTACATATTTTTTTGTGTGCATGTGTAATTCTGAATTCATCTGGAGAATGCATGTTTTAAGTGAGTCTGTTATGTTTCAACACACCCAAAGGGATTTGTGAAACTGAAAGTTGAACAAAACCTTTTCTGACACATGGAGGAACAAGAATTTTACTTATGGTATGAAATAAATCCACTATTTGATTAAGTATGTAAATTAATATGAAGCATAATACAAACTTATTACTCAATAGCAAAAGGAAAGAACAAGTTCTTTGTTAACTATATGAGCTAATATGTAACTTAGAGTTTCAAAGCTAGTAAAAATTCCAAAGCGTAAATGCAGTAATGTCTATACTTTACATATATGTAAATAGTCTTGATATTTGCAGTATGCAGACTGCTTCGTAGAGAATCTTGAAGCGTGCAGTATGCAGACTGCTTTATAACATGACATGCCTGACCAAGTATCTTCAAGAGTGCAGAAATATTAGCTTGTTTCCCAGATCCTCCTGTGAAATAGGCTTTTGTCAACAATGGCAAGTGTTGACACGGTAAGCTACAAGGATCTCAGCAATAGAGGCATATGCATGTGGACAGAGGGAAGGAGAGCTTGGTACTCTGATGAGAAGCAAGAAATTAAACAGAATGATTCAGAGTGTTGGAGTTGAAGAAGAAAAGATGACAGACCCCAAAGACAAGACACCCCCCTACCCAGGACCCCCACTGTTCCAGAACTTCACTGTGGCACCGGAGAGAGAAGAGTGTTCAGTATTCCCTGCAGAATGGACTTGACACTGCTTCGCCTTCCCAGTCCTCGAATATTAACCCCAACACTCCCTAATGACTAATCAACAAAGGGTGAACAATTTGCATTCTGCAGGACAGAGTAAATGACATATATAATGCCGTATTGATTAATTCAAGTAACAAGTGCTAGATACTACCAACTGACTTACAAGCAGCCCCTCTAATATCTGTGTTTGATCTTACATAAACATGAAATATTGGAACCTCTGACATATCTGAGACATAAACATGAAAATAATAAAGAGAGGTACAGAATTACTGTGTTCCTCTGATATCTGTTGCTGCTCAAACATAAATTAGTACATAAACATGAAAATATAGAAATAAGGTAGCCAAATGCATCAAATTACAACATATGCCATATCAATTAATAAACAAAGTCAACTAACTGCCTCGTTGGGCAGATCATACAAATGTAAAATGTTCATATTATAAGAAGTACTTTGTCATGCATCAATATGTTTGCTAAACACCATAAAGTCAAGTATAAAAAAAATTATGTCACATTTTCAAAATTAAACAGAAGGCAAATCTGAGATACAAAATTTTAGGTTCCTAAAATCTTGGCTGAGTGTCATGTTCTCCTTCCAACAGACAAAACATATATGAAGTGCTATTTCAAGTTCAAGGACATATTTCATGTGTTTATAATGTTACAAAATTATATATAAGGCAAAGGTAAAAGATGTATATTTTTTCAAGCTCCAGTATGTATAAATAAACAGTTGTTAGCAGAGTGATGGAATTAATTAAGTCAAGATATTGTTGTTAATAACTGCTGGGGTATGCTGTACACCACAAGAAAGCAGTTCACATTTAAGGTTAGGAAACCACAAGGACGGACAGAGGAATTTGTCCGCAATAATTGTCAAAGGCACCTTGTTCTCGTAGCTAGAAAGTCATCATCCCAATTATTTATTTATTTACTTTGTAGAGACTGAGAGCCACCATGGCCAGATGCCACTGTAGAATCAGGTTTATACTGGTACGTTAAGTACCCACAGGGTACTTCGAGAATGTATACTGCTCAATAACCAGTTGACGGTTGTCTCGTTGATCATCACCACACTAGACATGATGTAGCAACATCACATAAGACAGTAAATAAAACTGGGCACAGATAAAGGTAAATTCTGACATAGATTAATTTAAAGGGTGAAGTACCACTAGTTTCATATGAATGAGTAAAAAAAAAATTGGAACAAAATGGATAATTCGGCCATCCTAAAGGTTTGATCTATATGTATATATTTTCTCATCAGTCATAAAATAATGAATTAACAAGACTTCAGTTGAAAGTAGATGTCTGAAGAAACAATAGCTATACCATGAATACAAATCCTCATGGGCTGCAGACAAATACCTAATCTTTGAAACATTATTTTATCATAGATTTGCCTTGTGCTACACATTACATTCCAATTGTTTATGACTGTCAGAATACAAATAATACAATAACATAATATTGGACTGGTTTTCATGAAGTACACATTAGTGAAAAGCATTGGCTTGCTGCAACATTGAACAGCACCTAACCTACTTTCTTCATCATTTCAAATTTTCCGTTCAAACATCCTACGTCACCTGAGATTTATAGCTGAGCAGTTTGCTGATTTGAGCAGACATTGTGACAAAAGTAATATGCAGAACACCTTATATGTGTATCAGACAGATAGCATAATACATATAGATACCAGACATGGAGCAATCATCCAAGTATGTCTGAATACACAGTGCACCAAACCCTTCTAAAGATGGGCCTCTGCAGTCAATGACCCGTGCACGTGCCACTGTTAATCCACAACATCGGCAACTACAACTGAAATGGGCATGTGACCATTGGCACTGGAAATTAGTACAGTGACAGAGCATTGCTCGGTCTGATGAACTGTGATACTTTTTTAATCACGCTGATGGGAGGGCGCAAAGCCTCTGTCTTCCAAAGGAACAGATGGCGGTGGCTCTATTATGCTCTGAGGACATTAAAGTGGGCATCCATAGGTCCGGTGGAGCTCGTGCAAGGAGTATTGTACACCCCTTATTAACAATTATGTTTTCCAACGGCAGTGGCATTTTTCAGCAAGATAATGCAGCGTGTCACAAGGCAAAGAGAGAGTGATGGAGTGGTTTGAGGAACACAGTGGCAAGTCCAGTTGATGTTCTGGTCCCCCAACTCACCATATCTGAAATTGGTAAGGATGTGACTGAACGTGGCGTCAGAGATCAGCATCCCTCCCTGGAATTTATGGGAATTAGGTAACTTATGTGGTGCCAGCTACCTACCAAGACCTCATTGCTTCCATACCACAATGCATTGCCACTGTCATCCCTGTCGGAGGCGGCCATACCGGTGATAAGGTAGGTGATCGTGCTGTTCTGGCTGATCAGTGTATGCACAAGTAAATTATGTGTATTAATGACCTTGCAGACAATATTAAAAGTAAACTCAGGCTTTTTCCAGTTGATGCAGTTGTCTATAATGAAGTATTGCCTGAATGAATCTTCATAAATATTCAGTTAGATCTTGATAAGATTTGAAAGTGGTGTTCTTCAACGTGATGTAAATGTTCACTAGTGTAAAATTGTGCACTTCACAAAATGAAAAAAGCATAGTAACCTGTAACTATAATATCAGTGAGTCACTGTTGGAATCAGCAAACTTATACAAATACCAGGGTGTTACACTTTGTGAGGATATTAAAGGGGGATGATAACGTGGGCTGAGTCATGGGTAGAGCAGGTGCCATACTTTGATTTATTTGAGAATGCTGCGGAAATGCCCTCACTCTACAAAGGAGATTGCTTACAAATCACTCGTGTGACCCATCCTAGAATACTGCTCAAATGTGTAGGAACCGTACCAGATAGGACTAACAGGGGATATTGAACATATACAGGCAAGGGCAGCACAAATGGTCACAGGTTTGTTTAATCCATTAATCCATTAATCCAAGGGAGAGTGCCACAGAGATGCTGAAGAAATGGAAGTGGCAGGCTCTTAATAATAATTACAGCACACATCAAGGTATCCAAACAATCATTCTTCCTGCACTCCATATGTGAATGAAATGAGAAGAAATCCCTGTACCTGGTATATAAGGCTATCACCAAGAGAAACTTGTAAAATCAAATTCAGACAATTTACAATTTTGACAGTTCCATCCATCTATGTATGTATGTGAAACTATCATGTATGTCAAAGCAAACTGTGCACTAATGCTAAACAGAGAAGTACACATTTGTAGCACAAAAGTTAAAGTTTGTTATCACATAGTCTGTTATCACATCAATGGTACTTGACTACAACTGGCTGATAAAGGTCCTGCTAAAGCTGGGTGTTTATTACACAACAGGCTACCAAACAGTTTACAAAATACAAAAGTAAGAGAGTTCTAGACAATAGTTTGGCTGTACAAAGTTAAGGAATACTTTGGGAATAGTCCAAAAGAATCAGAAAGAAATTGCTCTACTATGGCACTCCAGAAATGTCTCTCTCTCTCTCTCTCTCTCTCTCTCTCTCTCTCTCTCTCTCTCTCTCTCTCTCTCTCTCTCTGAGTTGCATTTTGTGTGGGCGTGTGCACATGCACACATATGTATCTGTCATCTATTTTTGACAGAGGACTGGATTTTACAGTGTTGAAATATTTCGTGATTTTAATATAGATGCAAATCCAAAGAATGTAGTAAATTTGAAGCTCACTGACATATTAAACTCATAAAATCTTTTAAATATAATACATCTACATCAATACTACACAAGCTACTGTATGGTGCATGGTGTAGGATGCCCTGAACAATTACTTCTTATTTCCTTTCCTGTTCCATTTGCAAACAGAATGAGGGAAAAATGACTGTCTACATTCTTCCATGAGAATCCTTATTTATCATGTCTAATCTTCATTATCCTTGCATGAAATGTAAGTTGGTGACAGTAGAATTGTACTGCAATAAGCCTCAGATGCTAGTTCACTAAATTTTCTCAATAGTGTTCCTAGAGAAGAATGTTTCCTTACCTCCAGGGTTTCCCATTTGAGTTCCCTAAGCATCTCCACAATACTTGCATGTTGACTGAACCTACCAGTAACAACTATAATGGCCCACCTCTGAATTATTTTATGTCTTCCTTTAATCTGACCCAAAAACTCAAATAGTATCATGGCTTTCACTAGTATGTCATCTGAACGATGCTTTACTAAAAGTCAATCATTCACCTTCCCTACTACAGTCCTCACATGCTTGTTTCATTTCACATCGCTTTGTACCATTATGCCTAGACATTTAATCGACACGAATGTTTCGAGCATTACACTAGTAACACTTATTCAAGCATTTCTGGTTTGTTTCTCCTACTCATCCACATTAATTTACATTTTTAGACATTTAGAGCTAGCTGAGATTTATCATACCAAACAGAAATTTTTGTCTAAGATATCTTGTATTCTCCTAGATTCACTCAATGATGGCACCTTCCTGTGCATGACAGCATCATCGACAAACGGCTGCAGATTGCTGATCACCCTGTCTGCCACATCATTTGAGCATACAGAAAGAAATAGCAGTCCTTTCACATCTCCCTGGGGCACTCCTTACAATATCCTTGTCACTGACTTACACCAGCCCTCAAGGACAGCACACAGGGTCCTGCTACGTGAGAAGTCTTTGAGCCACTTTCATTTCTGGAGACCTAAACTTTATGCTCATGCCTTCAGTAACAGTCTGCAGTGGGGCACGATATCCAATGCTTTTTGGAAATCTGAGAATATGAAGTCACCCTGTTGCCCTTTTTCCATAGTTTGCAGTATATCATGTGAGAGAAAGGCAAGCTGAGCTTCACACGGGTAATACTTGCTAAAACCGTGCTGATTTGTGGACATAAGTTTCACAGTATCTAGGAAATTTATTGCATTCGAATTCAGGTTGTGTTCTACAATTTTGCAGGAAACCGAATGTTAATGATACTGGTCTGTAATTTTTTGGGTCCTTCGTTTTTCCTTCTTATACACAAGAGTCAACTGTGCCTTTTTCCAGGCACCTGGAACTTTTCAGTGGATGAGAGATTCATTAATTCAAGCTAAGTAAAAGGGCAATGCCATAAACTACTCTTTGTAAAAGCTAATTAGGGTTCCATCTGGACCTGTGACTTATTTGTTTCTAACTATTTCAGTTATTTTGTTATGCCAGGGGTGACCATTACTGTGTCCACCATATGGAAGTCTTTGCAACAGATCAGTGTTTGTATGATTGTCCTGTGTGGATGATTTCTTAAACACAAAATTTAAAACCTCAGCTTTCTCTTTGCTGTCTTCTACCTGCATGCAGGTTGGTCAATGAGTGACTGGATAAAAGCCTAAGACTTGATTAGTAGTCTTATAGATGACCAGAACTTTCTTGTGTTCTCAACAATATCTTTTGCTTAGGTATGACAGTTGTATGGATTGCACATTTATCTTCTTACAGATGCTTCAATCTCTACTAACTTTTCCCGTAATCATTTGTTCATTCTCTTTTGAACTGAGAGTACAACAGCCTTTACTTTCTCAGTATTTTCCAAATTTCAGTGGTAAACCACAAAGGATATTTTCTGTCCTTCATCCACTTAATCAGTACATACTTCTCCAGAGCATGATATACAGTCCATTTAAAATTTTCTATAATTCCTCTACACCCATCATACTGGATGAAACATGGTACCTACCAGAATTAAAGAAAATGTGGAAGGAAGGACCCAAACATGTAACTTACTTTTCACACAACCTGTATATTTAACGATATACAACCATACCTGCAGCCTACATGTTATTGGGTCAAATGGCAGTGTTTACTATTGCACTGGACAAAGCCTCTGCTATTACATGCCTTTCTGCAACATATGAAAATTATATAAGCACCATTGATGACAAGAGTGTTTAAGTTACTCAAAACAGATGACATAATTTTTAATTAGAAGGCTGTATGTCGAAAGGTTCTGGGTTAATATGTGCTTAAAGATTAAACAGATTAGGAAACAATATGACAATGATAAAGCTTACTTAAAAGCAACCAACTTTTTAATTTCAATCAACAGCCAAGGTGCGATTGGATCCCAACCTGTCCCTTTTGACAATCTTATTTTGACTAATGCCCTGGTGACAGTTGGCTGTTAATATTTTCAAAGTTAAACTGATTTCAGTTATTAAGACCATTCTGAAGGAACGTCTTAAAACATCACTTGTGAATACTTAGTACAAGAGAACTCACTTGCCAGAACCACAAGATCCAGCTAAAATACACCAATAATGATCCAGTCTTCCAAACACACCTTAGTACAACAGGTTGTTCAGATTATAACTAAAGACTTAAAAATGTAAATGCAATCAAAGAACTGAACTGGTTAACACCTAAATCTAACTAGAAGGTCCCTCTTTTGTTTAATGGCAACATGTGCATTAGTATAATTGTTCTGGCTGTATTTATGGCCAGGAGCTGGTCATTAGAACATTAATGACTGGGTACAAACCAGAAAGGAAAGGAAATATAATAGTGGGACAAATTTTCAAATGACAACTAGTGTCTCAGTACAATATTATGGCCTCTATTAATGACCAAAGAGCCAACTGAGTAAAACTCTGAGGGTCGGGTACAAACCGGAAAATCATAAGCAGGGCAGGTAGGCAATGACAAAAATCAACATGAGGATTACAGAATGTTACTTTTCTTTATCAGCAAGCAGTTCCATGGGTCCATGGTGCGTTACAGTGGTTACTGAGTGGTGCCAATGAAAGCCAGGTAGAAGAGGGCAGCCAGGACACGAGCAGTCGTCCAACACAGATGTTGCCAACCAACTGACGGGATGTCAGCCTGCTGCATGTAGTCAATGTTGACCCAGTGAAGTACTCTGGTATAGTAACTCTGCAGAGGCCCTCCTTGCGCAGCTAGTGGTTTTGGCCACTCGGACCTTGTAGCCACCTCTTGTTGTGATGCTACTGCAATCGGCAAACTTTGTGCCTCCCTTCTCAGGCCAGCAGACCCCTCTCAAGGACCTTCTAAGGACACAAACCACAGATATCCACTCTTCCTCACAGATATTGGCAATGGGGCCACAAGAGTGATAGTCGATACAGTTCTTGAGCCATTGGTGCCAGACAGAACAGTCTACTAACTCAATGGCGCCACATCTCAACATCCCCCTCTCAAACCTGAACAAGCCTTCCCCCAGATCTAAGAACCCTTCACTCTGCTGGAAATTTTAATCTGCCTGAGATGAGCTTCCTCTTTTCTGGGTCCCTGACCAAAAGAGTGACTGGGCTTAAAATTTTGACAATGGAATATGGACCTAGTAAATGTGGTGCAAGTTTCTCTAAACATTTATCCCATTTATCCTGGGAAGTCCACCCAGAAATGTTTCTGATGTAGACAAGATCCCCTATCTCCCCTTGAAAGGGGCACTTGCTTCTGTTATAGTGACAGGCCTGAAAATCGTGAACATTCCTAATATTTGGTCCCTTTGCTCTCTAAGTACCTTCGGACTGATAGATGGAGGTGAAAGATGATTTATCTTACATAAATTGGAGAGTCAGGAATTCATGGGATATGCGAGCATTAGGCTAGCTGGGGTGGCATGAGATTCTTCATCCCACATGGAGTTAAACACTAAGTTTAATCAGGGTGAGGTTGTATCCCACTTCTCGGGTGATTTATGGTGGTAAATAATCAATGCTGACTTCAAGTTGCAGTTAATCCTTTTGGCACAGGAACCGTAAGGATAATAAGGTGTGGTGGTAACATGATTTATCCCATTGCCAAAACAGAATTGTCTAAATAATCTTGACAGAAATCCAGGAATGTTATCCATAATCAATGGCTGCAGTGGCCCAAACCACGTAAATATATTAGTACCATGAGAGATGGTGATAAGAGCACTCTCACCCCAGCTAGGTATGAACCTGGAGAAGGTGTCCACTACTATGAGAATATACAGATTGCCTTTTTTTGTCCAGGGAAGCTGGCCCACATAATAAACAAACAATTTGTCCAGTGGATGCTCTTCCCATTCCGACTGCAGCAATCCCCTCGCCAGGGAGTTACTTGGTCTTCCATTCTTACAATCTCGGCATTCTTTGACTAAACCTCTAATGTTTTTATAAAGTGTTGGCCAGGTCATCTGCTCCTTGACTATCTCTAACGTTTTATAAAGTCATGAAAGTACCGGAAGAACAGAATAACTAAGGGCCAAGGGAGATAAAATCTAGCTACCCCAGACCTACCCCTGCAGTTACACAGAATCCCATTCCTCAGAAAACAGTCACTGGATTCCTGTCCATCTAGTATTTGCTTCCTGAGCCACCCCCCCCCCCCCCCAAAATGGGTATTATTCTTGTTCAGTTTACAAATTATTAAACAGTTTGGGTACCTCAGCAAGGATAGTACATACTAGTTAACTGTCTGGCATTTCCTCATCAAGCTCATGCTGTTGGAACATCCTGCTAAGGGCATCAGCAGACTGATTATCAGAGCCCTCAATGTCCTGAACCTTAAAATGGAAAGCCAAAATGCGGACTGCCCATCTTGCAATACGCTCTGTCTTGTTAATACAAGCTAGGTCCCAACTAAGGACCTAATTATCCATCTCTAGATCAAATTCATTATGTTTGAGATAGAACCAAAATTTTTCCAGAGTCAATAACATAGCTAACGCTTCACACTCATATACCGAGTAATTGAGTTCAGGCCCCTCCAGATGTCGGGAAGCAGATGCCTGATATCTTGATCTTTCTGTAAAAGAACTGCTGCGATACCAGTAATGCAAGCATCAGTGTGGGCCACAAATCATTTCTTAAAGTCAGGTATGGCTAAAACCAGTGGGTTGGAAATCACAGTTTTGATTCCCTCAAAGGCTGCCTGCTGACTTTCAGCTCACATGAATTTCTCATTATTTCTGCGTAACAAATTTAATGGAGCTGAAGGTTGCACAGAGTTTGGGACAAATTTGTGGAAATAATTAGTCATTGCTACAAATCAGGCAACCTCCCTCTTATTTTGTGGTTGCGGAAAATTCCTCAATGCCTTAGTTCACTCTGGATCAATGCTAATTCCATCACCAGATACCAAGTGACCCAAAAATGACACTTGGTGCTTAGCCAAGGTTATCTTTGAGGGTTTCACAGTCAGGACCACATCCCTAAGCCTGGAGAGTACCTTCCAGATGTGAGATGTGCTCTAAATGCTCTTCAAAGGAGGCACTGAATATGACTGCATTGTCCCAATAACTGAAGACACAAACTTTGAATCACCTAAAATTTTATCCAATAAATGGGATAAAACTGCTGCACTGGTTGACAAACCAAATGGAACTCGGATGAACTCGTATAAATTCCAATCCAGGGTGAAGGCGATGAGATGCTTAGATTCCTCTGTTACGGGTATCTGGTAATAAGCCTGATTAAGATCTAACACAGTAAACCAATATGCTCCCTAAAACCAGGTCAAACAGCTGTGGAGATCAGGGAGAGGCACGAAATTCAAGATCACCTTTTAATTGAGAAGCCTGTGATCAACCACAGGTCAGAAATCCTGCCCCTGATCTTTAGGTATTAAGAAAAGTGGGGAGGTGGATGGTCTTATGACTCCATCTTTTAAGAAGGTGACAAGTGATATGGTGACTGGCAAACCAGCACATCATCCATAACATGAATATGGTATCAAATGATGTCTGTGACTCCCAACCTGTCATGAAGTACTTCGGGAAATTCTCCCAAAAGTTCACTTAACTGGAAAATAATAAGGAGGGCAGGTAGGCAATGACACAAATCACCATGAGTATTACAGAATGTTACTCCCCTTTGAAACTTCCTGGCAGATTAAAACTGTGTGCCCGACCGAGATTCGAACTCGGGACCTTTGCCTTTCGCGGGCAAGTGCTCTACCATCTGAGCTACCAAAGCACGACTCCCCTTTATCAGCAAGCAGTGCCATGGATCCACTGTGCTTACTGAGTGTGCCAATGAAAGCCAGGTAGAAGAGAGCAGCCAGGCCACACCTGGTCATCTGACATTAATGTTGATAACCAACCGACAAATGTCAGCCTGCTGCTTGTAGTTGATGCTGACCCCAGTGAAGTACTCTGGTATCTTCACTCTGTGCAGGCCCTCCTTGCATAGCTCACGGCTTTGGCCGTTCAGACCTCATGACCATCTCTTGTCGCAATGCTACCACCAATCTCCAAACTTCGTGCCTCCCTTCTCAGGCCAGTGAACCCCGTGTTTATATCGGCAAGCAAAGACCTTCTAAGGACACAACCCACAGATGCCCACTCTTCATCATAGATATTGACAATAGGGTTGCACGAGGGACAGTTGGTACTACTCTTGAGTCAGTGGCTCCAGTCTACTAACTCAATGGCACCATGGCTCACTGGAACAAAATGATGTCAGTTCATTATCTAAGTGGGGATGCCAACAACTACTTACACTATGTGATCCAAAGTGTCCAGACACCTGGCTGAAAATGAGGTGCAAGTCCGTGGTGCCCTCCACTGGTAATGCTGGAATTCAATATAGTTGTTGGCCATCCTTACCCTTGATGACAGCATCCACTCTCTCAGGCATGCATTCAACGAGGTGCTCAAAGGTTTCTTGGGGAATGGCAGCCCATTCGTCACAGAGTGCTGTACTGAGGAGGGGTGCTGATGTCGGTTGGTGAGACTTGGAATGAAGTCGGCATTCCTAAACATCCCAAAGGTGTTTTACAGGTTTCAGGTCAGAACTCTGTGCAGGCCAGTCCATTACAGGGATGTTGTTGTCATGTAACCACAGACAGTGCATTATGAACAGGTGCTCGATCATGTTGAAAGATGCAATCACCATCCCTGAATAGCTCTTCAACAGTGGCAAGCAAGAAGGTGCTTAAAACATCAATGTAGCCTGTGCTGTGATAGTGCCACACAAAACAACAAGAGGTGCAAGGTCACTCGATGAAAAACATGACCACACAATAACACCATCGCCTCCATATTTTATTGTTGCCACTGCACCTGCTGGCAGATGACATTCACTGGGCATTCACCATATCCACACCCCGCCATTCGATCACCACATTTTGTACCGTGATTCATCACTCCACACAATGTTTTTCCACTGTTTAATCATACAATGATTATGCTCCTTACACCAAGCAAGACATCGTTTGGCATTTACTGGCGTGATGTGTGGCTTATAAGCAGCCACTCGACCATTAAATTGAAGTTCTCTCACCTCCCACCTAACTGTCATAGTACCTGCAGTGGATCCAGATGCAGTTTGGAATACCTATGTGATGGTCTGGGTAGATGTATGCCTTCTACACACTGTGACTCTCTTAAACTGTCAGTCAACAGACGATGTCGGCCTGTACGCTTTTGTGCTGTTTCCATTTCACTATCACATTGAAAACAGTGGTCCTAGTTATGTTTAGGAGTGTGGAAATCTTGCATAAAGATGTCTGACACAAGTGACACCCAATCACCTGACCATGTTGGAAGTCTGTGAGTTCTGCAGAGTGACATTCTGCTCTCTCACAATGTCTAATGACTACTGAGGTTGCTGATATGTTGTACTTGGCAGAAGGTGGCAACAAAATGCACCTAATATGAAAAACGTGTGATTTTGGGGGTGTCCTGACACTTTTGATCACATAGTGTATCTGCCGTTTCTAGCAGAAACTCTCTCCAAGCTTTCTTGATTGATTCATTTAGTAACCATAGTTACTAAGATGACATCATAATCATTAATCCCTGACTCTATATTGATGCCATCAATAGAGCCACACCTGTTTGTAGCTACAAGGTCTAAAATAATCCTATAGCATGTGGGCTGTTGAATTAGCTGCTCAAGACAGTTTTTGGAAAATATGTTCAAAAGTACTTTGCAAGATTGTCTGTCTGTACCCCTGCAATGAATCTGTATGTACCAGTCCATACTCAGTAGGTTAAAGACACCTAAAACTAATATTGTATATTCTGGGTATTTAGGTGCTTCTGACTGAAGACTTTCTTGAATGACTGTAGAACTGTCACAATGAAATTGGGTAACCAGTAAAAACATGCAACACTTAACTTGATTTCATCTAGACCTGTTAGATATGACCAGGTAAATTCACTGTCACATTCGAATTCAGTATCAGTAGAGTCAATATTTTTGTTAACTGCAATGAAGCCTCAGCTTCCTGTTGCATCAGGTACTAGAGTAAATGACAAATACTCCACTAAAATGGATTGTTCTATAGCCAACAGGAATTTTATAGGTCAGGTAGCCTAGCTTTAAATTATTTTGATCACTTTTGTCATGTGGTAGAGTACATAAATTCAGCTATAGAAAAATAACAAAGGATGTCCTGCTGAAATTAACTCCGAATAGATTGAATAGTAATGCCTTTAAATACAATCAGAGGAGAAATGAGGTTCTGTGTACCAGGTGTAAGGAACTGGTGACAAATGGAATAAGTTCTATGAAACCCTGATGAGACGTTGTGACTATTGCCACTGTTTCAGAGAAACCCTTCAGGTACTTAAACATTACCAAAATGGAAGTAATCCTAGAATGAAACTCCCCCAAATCTGATTAGGCTCAGTCAAATATACATCTAAACCCACTTTATAAAGCTAATGCTGTACAGCTTTTGAAGGAGAAATGAAACGAGGCAAAGAAAACTTTTAAAACTGAAATTACTAATCTTAGGAAATGGATTAGCAACAAAACAATAGAGCAGTCTGATAATAAAAGTAAAGCTTTCTGAGAACTAATTAAAGAATGAATTTAAGTTCAAAGATGATGAACATGAACCATTTAGCATAAGACATGATGGTGAAACATCCAAACGCAATCTCTATATATAATGCCCTGACTGACTGCCTCATCATTGCCCAGTCCAGTGATAGATAGGATAGAAACTTGAAATTTGGAGGTGTGGATCTTATATTGCCGGTGTCATTTAAGCAGGGATTTTTTGAAATACCAACATCAAGGGGGTGAAATATGGGATGAAGGGTTTTTTCAAAAATGTTTCTATTAAGGCAATTTTGAAGCTAGACTTACAAAAATTGGTATTTGGTTTCTTGGTCAGAAATAAAGAATTAAGTGTTTCAGCATTTTTGGAAATTTAACAAGAGACTAGACTGTTGTTTCAATTGTTAAGGCTTTCTCTTAACTTGTATTACTGTCCATGTTTAACACCTCTTGCAGTTGTCTCACCAAATATTGTTTATATATTATTTGATTCATTTATTTAATGCAAACTGTTACAAAGTTCTGTACCGCCACACTCTCAAAGGCTGCATTTACAGTATGTTCCCTCAGATGCCTCCATTTTCCTGCATCTATCTATTTCTGTTTATCTTATTGATATTGCTTAAGTTCCTTATGTATTCAGTAGATACATTAGTAGTAGTAGTAGTAGTAGTAGTAGTAGTAGTAGTAGTATCTTTATTCATCCGTAGATGTCTTTTTACAAGGACATAGGACATGGCAAAGTATTTATAAGTTTATATCAATTTAAAATAAGCTAATTTGTGTACACATATATTTACAGAATTCTAGTTAGAGACAATCATTAAATCTACTCCTGCAGTGTTATTATTATTTATTTGTATAACATTTTTTATGAAACCCCTACTCTGTTTTATCTAAGTAATCCTTCAATGTATAAAATGTATTGCATAACAGGTAATTTTTAGCTGCCTTTTTAAATAAGTGTATTTTGGCAATTTCTTTAATCTCTTTTGGTAATTTATTGTACAGTTTTATTCCGTGGTAGAAAATGCTGTTTTGAGTTTTGTGTTTATTTTTTCTTGGTAAATGTAAGTTGAGTCTATATCTTGTTGCATGGTCATGGACAGAGCTGTTTCTGCAGTAATTACCAATGTTATTTTTGATGTGTACAACTGACTGGCAAATGTATTCAAAAGGAGCAGTTAAAATCCCTAGTGTTTTGAACAGATCTTTACAATGAGCTTGACTAGTATTTTTGGTTATTGTTCTTATGGCTCTTTTCTGGAGTTTGAAAATTGCATTCATATTCTGTGCATTTGTTCCCCAAAAAAGAAGGCCATAGCTAAGAACTGAGAGATCATATGAATAATACGTAACTAAAAGACAAAAAAAGGTTCAAATGGCTCTGAGCACTATGCGACTTAACTTCTGAGTCATCAGTCGCCTAGAACTTAGAACTAATTAAACCTAACTAACCTAAGGACATCACACACATCCATGCCCGAGGCAGGATTCGAACCTGCGACCGTAACGGTCGCTCGGCTCCAGACTGTAGTGCCCAGAACCACACGGCCACTCCGGCCGGCAACTAAAAGACACTGCATGTTAGACACTGATGATAGGATTATAAGGGTATAACATACTGATGATTGTTTCTTCTTTTAATAGGTTTGTGTATCACTCTCCATTTTTTTATACCTCCTGATGTAGCCTTGTCAAGTACTACTTTTATTTTATTAGTTTTGTTTATTAATAGAAACTGTTATGTAGGCATGCTGTTCCTATTTTGTGTTAAAGTTTTTCCTGTTTAGTCCATTTTTATCTATTATATCCCAGTCTTCAATGCACTACCACCACACTGTCAAAGATGTTGCTTGCTGTATGTTTTTGCTTCTCTTTCAATGTTGTTTGTAAACATTGCAACTTCTTTGGTGAAAATACGCAGTAAATTTCTGAAGATGGCCTTGTAAGCCGAAAACCGGTTAACACAACAAAAGTAATGTTGTAGAGCAAAAACAAACTGGTGCTTTTCATTTATTATAATGTTGTTCTACCAAGAACTGAAGGAAGATTCTGTTAACATAATATTTTGCTAATGTAATTACTGTCGTATTATTATTTATGACATTTACAAAATCCATCATTCCACTGGCTCTATGCAAATAAAATGTAACTACCTAAATAAATCTTCAGGCCAATGGTGGCCCAAACTCTTTGGGCTTCCAGATTTAGGTTTCCCATTTTTTCCACTGCTTATAGTGATTGCCTGGATTGTTACTTAGAAAGGACACACTCAATTTCTCTTTCCTTCCTTTCCCAATATGATCTCATCCCCAATCTCTGATGACCTCATCACTGATAGCATATTAAACAGTTATATTCCATGGCGACCTGAAGACCGGTATAACAGTTTGCCTCTTCAGGAACTGACAAATATTCTCCAACCACAGAATTTCAAAAAAATGCAAGCTTCCCAATCTGTTCTGTAGGGATAACGTGTCAACAAAAATAACCAATGTTTGAAAATATTACTGGATAGATACAAGATCTATTTGCCAAGTGTTGACTGGAGAAAACACATACAAGGATCATGGAAATACACAAGCATTTGGAGCCATTGGCTCCTTCTTCTGGCAGGAGGACTGAAGGGAAAGGTAGAGTGATGAAGGAAGAAGGTGGGTGAGATTTAGGAAACAGTGAGAGTTATGGAAAAGTTTCCCTGAACCTAGGGTCATGGGAGACTTTATGGATGGGATGATGGAGAATAGGGTACTAAGCAAGATAGAGATTACAGAAAAATAAATCATGCAAGAGTCAATAAGAGCAGAAAGTAAAGTGCATTATACATGCTAGACAGGTGTTGGAGAGGGCAGTGAGGTGGGGGAATAGGCAGGTTGCAAAATTAAAGATATAGAAAAACGGAAGGGGAGTTAAAAAGAGCGACAGTTACTGAAAATAAAAGCTGAGATCACAGAAACTAGCACAAATGAAGACCAGGTGGCTGGTAAGAACCAACCACACGGCAGTTGCAACATGCAGAATTCTGAGAAACTTGTGTGAGGCACATATCTGGAAACGGGCACTGAGGTCATAACAGTCATGTTGTAGAGCATCCTCTGATACAGGATATTGTGTGTTGCCAGTATACATCTTCTGTCTATGCCCACAAATTGTAACTGATAACTTGGGCAAACAGTGTTCATCTATATCTACATCATACACCACAAGCCACATATAGGTGTATGGTGGAGGGTACTCTTTGTACCACTAACTGAGTCCTCCACTCATTAACAGCACTTGGAAAGAAGCCTCGTATTGGCTCTGCTTTCTTGAATTTTCTTCTGGTGGTCATTACATGAAATGTATGTGGGAGAAAGTAATATGTCGTCTGACTCTTCCCAGAAAGCGCTCTTTCAAAATTTCAATAGTAAATCTCTCTCAGTGATGCACAATGTGTCTCTCATAACATCTGCCAATGGAGTTTGTTGAGCATCTCCATAACACTCTCATGCAACAAGGTGATGATGTAATGAAACATGCCAGTCTTCATTGGATCTTCTCTATCTATGCTATCAGTCCTATCTGGTACGGATCCCAGACAGATAAACAATACTCATCAATCAGTCAAACAAGCACATTGCAAGCCACTTCCTTCATGGATGAGTTACATTTCCTTAAGATTATTCATATGAATCTAAGTTTGGCTTCTGCTTTTCCAACTACTTGTTTTATGTGGTCATTCCCCTTAAGGTTGCTCTGAATAGTTACTCCTAGATATTTTGTGGCCGATACTATCTCCAGTGGTTTTTCATCAATAGTGTGGCTACAGAATAGTGGATTTCTTTTTCTATGTAAGAACAATATGTTACATTTATTTACATTCTGGGTCAACTGCCAACTATTCATCAATTCTCTGAAGCTCATTCGGCAAATCATTACTGTCTTATGGCATTGCTACTTTGTTATAGAAAACTGCAACATCAGTGAACATTCCACGTGGTAAAAATATATCTAAAACCAAAGACGATGTGACTTACCAAACGAAAGTGCTGGCAGGTCGATAGACACACAAAATTCAAGCTTTTGCAACCAACGGTTGCTTCATCAGGAAAGAGGGAAGGAGAGGGAAAGACAAAAGGACGTGGGTTTTAAGGGAGAGGGTAAGGAGTCATTCCAATCCCGGGAGTGGAAAGACTTACCTTAGGCGGAAAAAAGGACAGGTATACACTCGCACACACACCCATATCCAACCGCACATACACAGACACAAACCCTGGGGGTTGCCTAATACTACCTGCCTCCATTGTCGCATGATGTATTGCTGGTGGGATGTCAGATATCAGTGAAACCTTTGCACTGCACTTGCTGAGAAATTGAGAATGCTAAGTCTGGCAAGTAAAATGTCAAAGCTGACAGTGTCAAAGGCATTACTATACTGTAATAAGCTCATAATAGTTGCTTCTTGTGCATCCATGGCAATGTCTGCTTGTGTCTGTGCACATGCGGCCGGACACGGGTGTGTGTGCGAGTGCACACCCGCCCCTCCCTCCCCCCAAGGCAAGTCCCCCCACTCCCGGAACTGGAACGACTCCCCACCCTCTCCCCCAAAAAACCCACATCCCCCCATCCCTCCCCCTGTTCACCACAGGATCAACAAGCCCAGCTATAACCAACACTTTTTCGCCTTTTTTCACACCAGATCTCCAGTTGCTTTCTAGTTCACCTTTATCTCTCCTCATATATTTATATTTTTATTTTCATTTCAACCTCATGTTACTCTTTCCACTTTCTAATACCATGTCACCCTCACACCATCCCCACAATGACCCCATTAAGTTTTATTTACATTCCCTCCGCAAACATGCCTTTGCCCTAGCCAGATTACACTCCCATATTTTATTTTCTCAAGCTTGTCTGACATTTGGCATTACCCCCAAAGGCCTCACACTTAAAGTTCTCATCTCTGGCTGAAACCCTTCTTTCCATCAGTCCCTATACCAGTTCCAAACTGAACAATCCATTGCCCTCACCCACCTAATCCTTCACCTACACATCAACTGAGCCAATGAACACACCCGTCAACTCCTATCCTTAATAAAAGTCCTCTGTCTTTCCTCTCCCACATCCACACCGGCTGTTGAGAGCATCCTCCTGCATGCCACCCTCCACCTCAAAAAACTATCCAATCTCCTGGTATGCCACCTCTGGAAAGGGAACTCTCTCACCCTTCACAACCTTTCCAGCAAACCTCAACCTCCTCTCATTGCACACAGACCCAGTCTCTCCCATCTACTCAATCTCCCACTTCCAGCTCCACTCTCCCCAAAACTTCCAAATTCCAATCAACACAATCTGGAACCACAACACCCTAATTCAGTAGTTAACCTCTCTCCCAATCCGAAATCTCTGTCCTATCCAAAGGCCTCACCTTCAGCCCCACTCCCAGTTTCAACCAAACAGCCCTTGTCAAAGATTTACTGTCCTACACCCGTACTCTCTGCTGGAAATATCACTTTGCCACGAAGAAAAATGATCCTAATCCTACTCCTAATGATCGAACTCCCCAAGACACTATCCAAATTGAACCCTGCCTGGAACAGTTCCCTCCTCCGTCACAGCGGGACCCACCTCCTCTTCCTCAAAATCACCCTCTACAAACTCTCCAGGAATTTCTGACTTCCTGCGTTGCCTCTCAATCCCTCTTAAAAAACCTTAATCCTACTCCCAACATCACCACTGCTGAAGCCCAGGCTATCCGTGATCTGAAGGCTGACTGATCCATCGTCATTCTTCCGGCAGACAAGGGTTCCACGACCGTGGTACTTGATCGTCGGGAGTATGTGGCTGAGGGACTGCGTCAGCTTTCAGACAATACTATTTACAAAGTTTGCCAAGGTAATCCCACTCCTGATGTCCAGGTGGAGCTTCAAGGAATCCTCAGAACCTTAGGCCCCCTACAAAACCTTTCACCTGACTCCATCAACCTCCTGACCGCACCAACACCCCGCACCCCCACCTTCTTCCTAAAATTCACAAACCCAATCATCCCGGCCATCCCATTGTAGCTGGTTACCAAGCCCCCACTGAACGTATCTCTGCCTATGTAGAGCAACACCTTCAATCCATTACATGCAGTCTCCCATCCTTCATCAAAGACACCAACCACTTTCTCGAACGCCTGGAATCCTTACCCAATCTGTTACCCCCAGAAACAATCTTTGTAACCATTGATGCCACTTCCTTATACACAAATATTCCACACATCCAGGGCCTCACTGCGATGGAGCACTTCCTTCCACGCCGATCACCTGCCACCCTACCTAAAACCTCTTTCCTCATTACCTTAGCCAGCTTCATCCTGACCCACAACTTCTTCACTTTCGAAGGCCAGACATACCAACAATTAAAGGGAACAGCCATGGGTACCAGGATGGCCCCCTCGAATGCCAACTTATTCATGGGTCGCTTAGAGGAAGCCTTCTTGGTTACCCAGGCCCGCCAACCCAAAGTTTGGTACAGACTTATTGATGATATTTTCATGATCTGGACTCACAGTGAAGAAGAACTCCAGAATTTCCTCTCCAACCTCAACTCCTTTGGTTCCATCAGATTCACCTGGTCCTACTCCAAATCCCATGCCACTTTCCTTGACATTGACATCCACCTGTCCAATGGCCAGCTTCACACATCTGTCCACATCAAACCCACCAACAAGCAACAGTACCTCCATTACGACAGCTGCCACCCATTCCACATCAAACGGTCCCTTCCCTACAGCCTGGGTCTTCATGGCAAACGAATCTGCTCCAGTCCAGAATCCCTGAACCATTACTCCAACAACCTGAAAACAGCTTTCGCGGCACGCAACTACCCTCCCGACCTGGTACAGAAGCAAATAACCAGAGCCACTTCCTCATCTCCTCAAACCCAGAACCTCCCACAGAAGAACCCCAAAAGTGCCCCACTTGTGACAGGATCAGACTCTGAATGTGGGTCTCCAACAGGGATACGACTTCCTCAAATCCTGCCCTGAAATGAGATCCATCCTTCATGAAATCCTCCCCACTCCACCAAGAGTGTCTTTCCACCATCCACCTAACCTTTGTAACCTCTTAGTTCATCCCTATGAAATCCCCAAACCACCTTCCCTACCCTTGTAACCGCCCCCAGTGTAAAACCTGTCCCATGCACCCTCCCACCACCACCTACTCCAGTCCTGTAACCCGGAAGGTGTACACGATCAAAGGCAGAGCCACGTGTGAAAGCACTCACGTGATTTACCAACTGACCTGCCTACACTGTGAAGCTTTCTATGTGGGAATGACCAGCAACAAACTGTCCATTCGCATGAATGGACACAGGCAGACGGTGTTTGTTGGTAATGAGGATCACCCTGTGGCTAAACATGCCTTGGTGCACGGCCAGCACATCTTGGCACAGTGTTACACCATCTGGGTTATCTGGTTACTTCCCACTAACACCAACCTGTCAGAACTCCAGAGATGGGAACTTGCCCTTCAGCATATCCTCTCTTCTCGTTATCCGCCAGGCCTCAATCTCTGCTAATTTCTAATTTCAATTTGCCGCCGCTCATACCTCACCTGTCTTTCAACATCATCTTTGCCTCTGTACTTCCGCTTCGACTGACATCTCTGCCCAAACTCTTTGCCTTTACAAATGTCTGCTTGTGTGTGTGCGTGCAAGTGTGTACCTGTCCTTTTTTCCCCCTAAGGTGGGTCTTTCCACTCCTTGCCCTCTCCCTTAGGGCCCACATCCTTTCGTCTTTCCCTCTCCTTCCCTCTTTCCTGATGGGGCGGCCGTTGGTTGCGAAAGCTGTAATACCTGCCACAGGGGTAGGTCAAAACGCACAGAGGCATAGTGTGCGAAGTCAATTCGATCACATGGGCGTAGCTTTGTTTCCTGAAGAGCTACTATGAGTGGACAGTGCAAGCATAGCAGCAACTTTAAGTCGTTGCAGTCGGAGTGAATGCTGTGAATATTCCAATGAAGAAGTGCCTTCATGAGAAGAAAAAGAAAAAGGAGAAGCAAGAAGGGGTCACCTCGAAGGCCACTGAGGGCCTGGCTTCGAGCGAGCACGGTTGCCGCCATCAATAGGTGGAGAGTCATCCTCCATTTTTTAAATAGGTTCGTTGGCCACCGTGTTAAGATGGCCAGGAGGGGGAGCTTCCTCCGCCGGTGAACAGCCAGATGTTCGGCTACCAGTGGTGCGGCCAGGCGAAACGGATGACAGCTTGGGGCAGCAACCGCTGGGTGGTGCAGGAGAAGAAACGCGCCGTGGTGGAGAAGGAGAACTATGCTTCCTATGAGCCTTCTTGGAAGGTTGTTTAGTTGAAGTACTGGTCGATGGCTGGGAGTTCGGGGTACGTAGGAAGTCCTCACGGCACGGTTCCTTCTTGAAGGCCCGTGCATCTGACTTCTGGGTCTTAGTCTTGGCAGAAGCTGATGAAGGTGCTTGTGTCTTAGGGGCGATGGGAGGAAGAGGAGATGTTGACCGGGCGATCTTAGCGCTCGCCGAAAGAACGACTGTAGCACTAAAGGTCAGATCACATGTCTGTGTCAACAACTCCCTGGTAGGTTGAGGAGACGTGAGGACAGTACTGTATTTCCCCACTGGCAGCAGCGTTGGCTTCCTACTAGCAAATAGCTTGTGAGCAGCTGAGGTGGACACTTTCTCTTTGACCCAAATTTCCTGTACACAGCGTTCATCCTTGTAGATGGGACAGTTGCAGGAGGATGCTGCATTGTCACCCTGACAGTTCACACAATGAGGAGATGGAGGTGGACAGTCACCCTCATGGGTGTCCCTGCTACAAGTGACGCATTTAGCTGCATCAGAACACGACTGGTGGGTGTGATTAAAATGCTGACACTGGTAGCAGAGCGTAGGTGTCGGGACATAGGGGCGAACAGAAATAACCTCATAGCCCACTTTGATGCGCGACGGCAGCTGAACACTATCAAAGGTCAAGAAAAGGGTCCGGGCCAGTACAAGGTCATTGTTGACCCTTTTCATGACCCTATGGACAGCCGTCACGCCCTGCTCAGCAAGTCGAGTGATCTAGTATATACCACTCCATGCGAAGAATTCAAAGTGTGGTGAGCCACCATCCGGACAGGGAATGTGTACAGGAGTGTGGCCCGAAGGAGTTTTTATACCTGAAAGGCGCTCTCAGTTTCTAACTGTACAAGACTTGACAGGTCCGGCTATGGCATCTACACCCTTCTGAACAATGAAAGGGTTGACAGATGAAAAATCTTTTCCGTCCTCAGATCTAGAAACTATGAGGAACTTTGGGGCAGGCAGTAGCATTTTTGTCACTGGGGCTGGACAAGTTTCTGCTTTTGGGCAGAAGTCGCGAGAGAAGAAGAGAAATCCATTGCGGATGAATCCCCCATGATTGCCAGAGTCTCAGATGGCGGGCTCCTTCCTTGTGGGGACCCTCTAAGAGGGCGCTCCCACCTTAGGTGAATGTTTACACCTCAGGTCACACCTCCTGAGTAATGGACGGAGGGACCAATCAGCATGGTCGGGGGTGTCAGCTCAGGCAATCGCCTCTCCCTGGGCCTGGCCTTTATCAGGGAGTACGCGCGTGCCTTACTTGTCTACCCAGGGCGGGGAATTATGCATTACCCCATCATTGGCTGTGCGTGTGAACGCGTGGGTTGGCCTCTAGGCACACACGGGGAGGAAAGAAGAATAGGAAAAAAAAAGGGGGAGAGAGGGAGATAAAGGACAGACTGTCTCAAACACTGAGGTGGAGACCATAGGGTGGACAAGAAGGCAAGGAGAAGAAGGCAAGATAAAAAGTAAGGAAGACAGTGAGACAGGGAGAACAAAGAAAGGAAACAAACAAAGGAAGGAAGAAACCAGAATAAGCGAAAAACCAAAATAACCACAAATGTAAGTCGTTGAACCGTCCACCTCTGGACGCAGATGCAAACTACCCCCTTGAAGGGGAGGGACTCCTTTTAGTCGCCTCTTACAACAGGCAGGAATACCTTGGGCCTATTCTTACCCCAGACCCACAGCGGGAGTGCGTTAGACTAGCCGCTCTAATTTAAACTCTTTAATTTTATAAAAGGTCACTGCGTACTGCAGGGGGAATACTAGTAATTATGTAAGGAAGTTTCCACTGCGCACAGATGAGATACCGACGTGCGGATAATCAACATATCACTAGTGATTCATGTTGTATTCCCAATGTAAGTAGCATAGTGCACTTCAGTCATTATACACTCCTGGAAATGGAAAAAAGAACACATTGACACCGGTGTGTCAGACCCACCATACTTTCTCCGGACACTGCGAGAGGGCTGTACAAGCAATGATCACACGCACGGCACAGCGGACACACCAGGAACCGCGGTGTTGGCCGTCGAATGGCGCTAGCTGCGCAGCATTTGTGCACCGCCACCGTCACTGTCAGCCAGTTTGCCGTGGCATACGGAGCTCCATCGCAGTCTTTAACACTGGTAGCATGCCGCGACAGCGTGGACGTGAACCGTATGTGCAGTTGACGGACTTTGAGCGAGGGCGTATAGTGGGCATGCGGGAGGCCAGGTGGACGTACCGCCGAATTGCTCAACACGTGGGGCGTGAGGTCTCCACAGTACATCGATGTTGTCGCCAGTGGTCGGCGGAAGGTGCACGTGCCCGTCGACCTAGGACCGGACTGCAGCGACGCACGGATGCACGCCAAGACCGTAGGATCCTACGCAGTGCCGTAGGGGTTCGCACCGCCACTTCCCAGCAAATTAGGGACACTGTTGCTCCTGGGGTATCGGCGAGGACCATTCGCAACCGTCTCCATGAAGCTGGGCTATGGTCCCGCACACCGTTAGGCCGTCTTCCGCTCACGCCCCAACATCGTGCAGCCCGCCTCCAGTGGTGTCGCGACAGACGTGAATGGAGGGACGAATGGAGACGTGTCGTCTTCAGCGATGAGAGTCGCTTCTGCCTTGGTGCCAATGATGGTCGTATGCGTGTTTGGCGCCGTGCAGGTGAGCGCCACAATCAGGACTGCATACGACCGAGGCACACAGGGCCAACACCCGGCATCATGGTGTGGGGAGCGATCTCCTACACTGGCCGTACACCACTGGTGATCGTCGAGGGGACACTGAATAGTGCACGGTACATCCAAACCGTCATCGAACCCATCGTTCTACCATTCCTAGACCGGCAAGGGAACTTGCTGTTCCAACAGGACAATGCACGTCCGCATGTATCCCGTGCCACCCAACGTGCTCTAGAAGGTGTAAGTCAACTACCCTGGCCAGCAAGATCTCCGAATCTGTCCCCCATTGAGCATGTTTGGGACTGGATGAAGCGTCGTCTCACGCGGTCTGCACGTCCAGCACGAACGCTGGTCCAACTGAGGCGCCAGGTGGAAATGGCATGGCAAGCCGTTCCACAGGACTACATCCAGCATCTCTACGATCGTCTCCATGGGAGAATAGCAGCCTGCATTGCTGTGAAAGGTGGATATACACTGTACTAGTGCCGACATTGTGCATGCTCTGTTGCCTGTGTCTATGTGCCTGTGGTTCTGTCAGTGTGATCATGTGATGTATCTGACCCCAGGAATGTGTCAATAAAGTTTCCCCTTCCTGGGACAATGAATTCACGGTGTTCTTATTTCAATTTCCAGGAGTGTATATAAGAACGCTGCGCGAGGAAGGAAGGCCCCAGTTCTCTCCAGACGCTGAATAGCACGCCATCTGTTTCGGGAGTCGCGTCGCGTTGGTATCATTGCTACAAACAGCCTCGGATGCCGTATTAAGTTACTCGAGATACGCGTAATCATGAAATCATTTTCGAGTGAAGTGTTAATTCTGGGTTGACTTTAATAATCTATCTTCAGTTTGCGTATTGTCGTATTTTCACGTGCCGCCGCGGGACAAACATTCTACCATTATTTAGCGTGGCGTTTGATGAACCTAATCATCAAATTGTGGCGAGCATTCATTTAAACATTTAATTTGGACAGTTATAGTTGCATCAGCGCATTAGACTCTGAACTGCTCTGTTAGTCAGGTTGTGTGGATTCTTTTTTTTCATCTGTGACTTTCAGAATACAGACGTTTTTTTTTCACGATCGTTTTTGATTATGAATCCCAGACAATCTCCTAATTCCTCAGAGCTATAAGCTGTAGTTATAAGTGTATTTCTCAGATGAAGTGGGCACTAGGAATTCTAATTACAGGCTTCACGTTTTGCTAATCACTTTCTGGTTGCCGATATTGTAGTTAGAGAGCCAGTGTTGAGAACGGCAAAAAAAAAAAAACATAAATAATAGGAACTGGTTTTGCATTCAGGAACATTTATATAAACAATTAATTTCACCAGCCGCCCCACATATGGTGCATCGGCCGTGAAGTGTTTCAACATTCAAACATTTATACAACAGTAAATTTTCTAACTGCCGCCCCACATATGGTTAATCGGCCGGGAAGTGTTTCTACATTCAAACACTTATATAACAAAAAATAGCCATCCGCCGCCCCACAACCTGCTAGCAAGCGACTCTTCTCGAGATACTCTCCTATATGCCCACTCCACTTTTCGCACGGGAACAGCTTAATTCTGATTGGCTGTTGATCTAAACGACCAATCAGGAAGTTTTTCCAGATCATTCTTGCTGCAAATCTTGCCTTATCCAATCACTAATATCAGCAAAACTACAATTTCTTGTATTTTGTTTAATAAAAAAACGAAGTGCGAAATATTCATCAAATTGATGAACTTATTCCGCCTCTCACTTCCATTCTGGCCACTTTTATACACAAGCAAGCACACACCGACATACGTCACCTGAATCTTGGTTGCAACATAACTTCCCCACAGTTCGTTTGTACACAATGTTTTACGTAATATGATAATGAAAGTCAATCGGTTATTGATCCTAACTTGGATTTTAAAAAACAAGCGTATGTTTTGGGGGTTTTAGGTAATTCTGTTTACCTAAAGAACCGTAGTAAACAAAAATCTGAAATTTTGACAGCATAATTCCATTAATAACAAAAGGCTGTGAACCAAATTTGAACAAAATTGGATAATAACTAATATGGATTCAGATTCGTAGAGGGGATGAATCTTCGTATCGACTGGATCTTACGATATGCAGTTCTCACAGCAGGCAGCGTCAACTGTGCTCTGAACAGAGCGAAAAAAAGTAGCTATCCTGCTGCCACCGTACTAGAAGGCTGCGTGCCTTACTGCAACGAATGTCATCTCGTAATAACTTGTTGCGTTTCAGTACTTCAAAATCTAATTCAAGGGCAAGCCTTATCTGGTGCGAGGTGTCTATTATGGAATAAATCGAAATGATAATATAAAAAGTATATAGACGGCTACAATAAAATTAAAAATAAGAATGGGTCGTAGTAGTGCGTATGTGGATAGGGCAAATCCATGCCCTGCGTCAAAGGTTACTGTAAACAGGGGCAGTAGCAATGACGAAAATGAAGTAAATGTGCTGAGTACGAGGTCCATATTTAGTATAATGGCTAAGGGATGAGACGGAATACATCTGCAACTCCTGAGGGTGTACACTGACCAAGCTTGAAATTAATGCACGAGACGATTAAATACTAAATGACTGCCATATGAGATACCCGCTAAGTGCTGGATCAAACATACAGTGTGAAGATTGCCTGTGGGACAGGTTACGTATGAGATTTGGGAGTAATGCCATGGTACATTCAGACTGTTTTACTATAAGCGCCTGCATATCCGTTAACACGCACTTTAGTCATAAACCAGCCAATTTTGTAACACAGTCTCTTCTACTACCTTACCTAAACATAACATACGATCAAAAATGCTAAAAAAATTATGGTCAGCTGACTAACTGGTCGTTAAGAAAGTTATCTGGATGTCTCTCTCTCTCTCTCTCTCTCTCTCTCTCTCTCTCTCTCTCTCTCTCTCTCTCTCTGTCTATCTATCTGTCTTTCCTGTAAGTCGTCTGGCCGTATATACTTAATGCTAACCATTAGCAGCCGGCCGGTTCGTCAGTTACATAACATATAAATATTCATCCTGCGTATGTTTGTGCTCGCAAAACTCGAAAATTTTGATACAAAGTTGCATTCGAAAAAGAGCTTGTTTTCATGTACCTATTTTTTAAATATATACTATATATAGAAAACACGTAATACATAAAATTGAAACGTCGTAACCAAAAATCTCAAATTCCTTGACCGATTTACTTCAACCAATTTTTACACGATATTCTAATGAACCTTCAGACGGGCACAGGCTAATATTTTATACATAAAATAAATAAAGGGGAAACACTGTTCAAAAAATCTCAAAACGTTCTCGATAGCCGGCCACCGTGGCCGAGCGTTTCTAGTTCTAGGCGCTTCAGTTTGGAACCACGCGACTGCTACGGTCGCAGGTTCGAATCCTGCCTCGGGCATGGTTGTGTTTGATGTCCTTCGGTTAGTTAGATTTCTTACTGCTGTTAACGTCAAACCTTGCAATATCCTTTACATAGAGCTATTTTTAGAAAGGGTTTTTTTACTGTTGTCTTTATAATGTGTGTGTGTGTGTGTGTGTGTGTGTGTGTGTGTGTGTGTGTGTGTGTGTGTGTGTGTGAAGTTAAAATCTTATTATTGGCAAGTTGCTAATATCATACCTGGTAATCTTTTCATAATGAAAACTGTCAAGCTATTTGAAATTATTTTTTTAAACAAGTGCCAGACTTAAAATTTTATTATTGAGAAAGTTTAAAATGAACAGGTATCTTTAGCAGTGTGTGTTATTTCACCAGCACCTCCTGGCCCCCACTTCCACGATAACGTTTTGGAATAAAATGTGTACTCTAGATGTTTCTGAATCGCCCTAATTGACGGTTCATTACTGGTAGCAGAGCGTGGTTGTACGTTCGCTACCTGATCCTCTTTACTTGCTGGTGGAAGTTTTTTAGTTAGTATTTATTAATATTTTGTTTTATTTGTTCACATTTACTTAAAGTGTATATTCCAGGGTGTGATGGCGGCGAGGGAGTGCCCGGGCTTAGGATTGCTCCGGCGCGAGCAGCTTTTGTACGAAATTAAAATTCATGGGATTGACAAGGAGGGCACGGTTCCAGAGCTGACCACATGTTTACGAGATTCCTTGCAGCGGCCTGTTGTTACTAAGGAAGTCATTGGTCTGCCGGCCGGCGTAGCCGCGGCCGTTGAGGCGATGGGTGAGTTGGAAAAGTCTCTTAGTTGGTTTTCAGTAGATTAGCCTAGCCGGAAACTTACTAGATAACGTGCACATTTGGTGCATAATTCTAACTGGATTTCTGACTTGGAGCAAATAGTTTCGAGTGACGCTGATCGTAAGATCGTTTCGGAGTTGCAGCAGAAGGTGGCTGCGTTGCAGCTAAGCTTAGCTTATTTAGAGTTTGATTCTGAGGAATTCAGTGGGCAGGTCTAACCGGATCGGGCCCAGGCGGGGGTCTTGCCTAGTGTTCAAAACCAGAAGATGGAAGGTAGTTTGGAACCTTCTGCTAAATTACCTAACCCGATTGGACTTCTTTTGAAGGATATAGGAGAGTTAACTGTCGATTCTTTGAGTCAGATCGAGGAGGTACTTCGGTTGCTGGTTCACTTTGAACAGCACGCCCACTCCTTTGGGGTAGCGCACTCCACCCTTCTAGCTTTACTCTACCCTTTAGCCAAAAGGGGTCTTAGAGATCTTGTCTCCACAGCTCTCGCTGAACAGATGTCCTTGCTTCAGCTTAGGCAGAAGATTATTACTGAGAGACCTACTGCGGGTTTAGGAAGCATTTAGTATCACTACATTTGGAGGGTACAGGGGAGTGCGAGAGCCTACAGCAGTATGTGGAGAGGGTGAAAGTTGCCATCAAGCGATGGCTGCTGAAGATGAATTGCATTTTACCTTCAAATCCCCTCCGGTTACATGGGAGGATTTGCGTGGAGAAATAGTCACGGCGTCTGCGTTAAAGTTGCTAGAGGAAACAGGGGGCGCTAGGGTTTCTAGGCCCGTAAAAGAACTTGTGGCCGAGGAGCGCGGTCGGGGTAGAACCACCGGGGTTGAGACAAGGCGATGTTTTCGTTGTGGTGAGGGTGGTCATTTAGTTAGGGATTGTCCTGTTCCCCGTTGTAGTAGGAGTAACAAATGACATAAGGGAAACCGACGCACCTTGTTTGGTAAATTTACAGCTTGTTGTGGGCGTGCCGTCATAGCCGAGTCCAGATCGCGTCTTCCCTATATTTGTGTTCAACTTAACCACGAATCCATTTGCGCCTTGTTGGCTTCTGGTAGCACGTACTCCTTACTTAGTGAGGCTTGGTTTTTGGAGTTCGGCCACCTTACTGAACTTAAACCCGAGAACATCCCGCTTCGGAGATGTGTCGCTAATGGTCATGTGTTGACTCTAGTGGGGTGGTTAAGGGTAGTGTTTCGGTAGGGCAGTTCTCTTGGCCAATCACCCGGTCTTGGTACTGGGGCTGCTGTTTTGACCCGTTTATTGTTGGGCGATTTAAAGTTACGTGCGTCTGCAATTATTTAGGCGATCTAGTTATAGTAGGTCATTTGAAGAACATTTGCTTCAGGTCCTGGCTAGGCTCCAGACGGCCGTTCTAACAGTCAAACCACCTAAGGTTACGCAGGCGAAACTACAAATTTCCTTTTTGGGCCATATCGTTTCGGGGCAGTCAGTCCGGATCGATCAGGATCGCACGAAAGCCTTGCGCGCCTTGTCCCCCTCATAAGGTTAAGCGGGGAGTGGCAAAGTTCATTCGTATGGTGAACCACTACCCCATACTACCCTCAGGGATCTTTTAAAAAGCGGGTGAATAGGAACTTGAAATCAGCCCTCATAATTTACCATCAAGGTAGTCCGAGTAGGTGGGACTCCAATTTACCGTGGATCAACTTTTCGCACTTAATACGGCGGTACACGAGGCGTTGAAAGTTTCTTCAGCTTCTTTATTGTTCGCCTATCTGGTCAATTCCCGCTTGTCGAACTTGTGACGGATTCAAGACCTAATCCCCGAGCGGGTAACCCCATGTCTGATTAAGAAGAATTGGAATGGGGCGCGCCGAAATATTGCTGCCGCTCATGGTAGACAGGCATTGAGATGTAATCGCAATCGGTCACCTATGGGAGGGGGGGGGGGGGGGGGGGGGAGGTTGAGGTGTAGTTGTGTCCGGCTCTTCGAAAAGCGCGCCAGGCAGAGTGCTTTCGCTTCCCATCTAGTGTTTGCGGTGGCGCTTTCCGTTTGGCGCTTACATGGCCTGTCCATTAATTTATTCCAGATTATTTTCGTCATATTGGATACGCTATTTTGAATTTTTAAATTTTGATATAAAAATCGTTATCAGAAGGGTCAAAACCCCCATCATGCCCATATTGGAGCAGATTTTAAACTTTTGGCTAAGTTTCCAGGATTCTGGCACTCTGTGCATCGCGTAACTTACTCCGCGCGATGTACGTTATGAGTGCGGGTATTCTGGCAGCGGCCGTGCGTGAGAGTCAGCGCTACGCTGCGGAAACGACGAGGCACGGCCGAAAGGAACGTTTTAAGTGTAACAGACAATTATCGGCTGCAACTGCAGCGTGTAGAATACCATCGCTGAACGGAAAGAGAAAATCGTAAAGGTTTGCAAGAAGTCACTTTTTTCTACGTAACATTAAAACGAACGAAATATTGGAGACAGAGAGGCTTCCAGACTTCGTAAAGTATTTACGTGACATAATTTTCTGAAAAATTGTCAAATAGCGACAGTCTGGAATTCTAAATGACGAGATTTAGTCTTTTCGGTCTCTTAGGCTCGCAAGTAGATATATTATTTTTAAGGTTCTGTGATTTGCCTTGTGAAGTGAAGCTCATAATTATTTCCGTTTGTCGCTTTAATTTTGGACACCACACAAGTAAAATTACTTAGAAAGTCATTTAATGCGATAGTAACCCCACAGTCCAGGAGAGGACTAAATCCATCAGGGAGAAACGCATCAGTAGCACGGATATCGTAAAGGTCTTAAGTAATTATAGATCGCTTTAGAAATGTAACATCGGGATGTCAGTATGTGACAATTTTTGTAAGGGATGTGATACATGCTCGTTTTCGACGCTTCCGCCACCGGGTAAGGTGATGTAAGGTGGTCAGCTCATCCTGTGGGAAGGAGCGGGATTTTGATCGCACCCTGAGTCCTTCCAGTTGTTGCCTATTTAACCGAAAATGCTTCGCCTTAACATGGAGGACTTTCATAATCCGTAAGGGAGTTTGGCTGGCACCGTCATAAAGTTGACGCAAGACTGAGTAATAAAATTCCTGCGTCCGACGGAGATACCTCGCTCTCTCTCAGCGCCGAAATGCATTAATGATTTCCGGAGCAAAAGTTTGGCATGCCATGACCACCATTCCATAAGACAAGGGTAACGGTCCTGCGAACCAAAGCTACGAGCTCAAACCTCTCTAACGATTATATCGATGGAAGGGGCCTTTATGAGGGATGTGTTCAGCATCAGCAGCAGGCCATATAGTTTTTCTGGTTGCAGCACATGATTTAAAGTTGCAGCTTCGGCACAGTGATCAGTGAAACAAGCTGGTATCACGTCTATCGCTAACAGCTGTCCACATGAAGTGTCAGAAAGATAAAAGCCATCGAATCGGCTGCGGGAAGTAGCTGTAAAGTGCGTTCACGAGAGTGGAATGTTGACAGATCCACCGATTTCGTATTAGGGAAGAACGGACCAAATCGTCTATTTCTTTCCTGAAATTAAAATTATGGGTCTCATCCACAGGACGCAAAACAAAATCTTCGCGTAACAGAAGTTTCTGCGGAGTTTTACAAATAAATGAAGTATATACTTTTTATGAAAACGAGCGTGATCTGTGGAACTACCATATTCCTAAGAGGAATAAAAAAGAATTAAATTAAGGTCACAAGAAATGCAGCTTATTCTTCGTCCAATATAAAGAACTTAGAAATCAGTCAGTCATGGGTTTTTCTGTATGTAAAATAACGCTGTACCAGTAGATAGTTCAGGAGCCACATTAAAGAAAGTAGAAAAACTGGGAAGAGAAAAATTGTCAAATAGCACTTCTTGCAAAAAATATCACGTCTTCCCTTGAACCTAAGTAAAATGGTTAAAATGGCTCTGAGCACTATGGAACTTAACATCCGAGGTCATCAGTCCCCTAGACTTAGAACCACTTGAGGGGACTGACGACCCCAGATGTTAAGTCCCATAGTGCTTAGAGCCAATTTAAATCTACTTGAACCTAACCAACCTAAGGACATCATACACATCCATGCCCGAGGCAGGATTCGAACCTTTGACCTTAGCAACTGCGCGGTTCTCGACTGAATCGCCTAGAACCGCTCTGCCACAACGGCCGGCGAATCGTAAATGAACTGTCGCAACACCGTAAGTCTAAGCTTGGAACTAATTCTGTTCACACTCAAAGTAAGAAAGGTATAGGCACGCATCTATTTAGTACAAAAACTATGCAGTTAGTTACTTGCAAATGACCGCTAACAATGCATGGCAGAGTCAACGAATGAATCTGACTGTAGAGAGGTGGAACCCTCTCTCCCACCCTCTTTCTGCTTTTACTTTTCCGCGATGCCGCACGCTGAGGTAGAAAACACTGACGAGGCTGTTGGGGAAGGCGACTGCCTCATGGGGTAATGTGAGTGGAGAAGGGGATTGGGGGGGGGGGAGGAATCGTGCGGAAATTCAGCATCAGGTACAGAGGATACACCCCACTCTTTCACAGGTGGGTGGTGCGGCTCCTAGAAATCAACGAAAAAGAAAACTGACGGTACGTCTTTTACCATCACATGTCCCGCTTGCACATTTGGACCGATCAGGTTCTAAACAGCTACGGTTTGTGGCGTTCTTTCCCCATACGGGGCCGCAGAAGAATGGTAGGAATATATTACAGACTCAGGGATGTCTGGCAAGTCCATAGATATATTACGGAGCTCCGGAACATGTCTATCCTCGCGTGATTCCGAAGGGGCGCTCTCTGTCTAGGGAGTCAAGTCGGAGGGATTGCGGGACGCTTTCGAATCTTGGACAGTAACCGACATGTTATCATCCGATCTAAACTCAGGGAGATGAGAGGCTTCCTCACTGGAATCTGTTCAGTAGAGCGGAGCAGCGAAGAGGAATCATCTGACTCCTCACCATCTTGCATCCGTCTACGCTTGTTTTGAAGTGGAGGTGGTGCCGGCGCGGAAGCTACAGTGGCAAAGTGCCTACGGGAGGTAACGGCGGAAATGCGCTAGGACCATCACGAAATGACTCGTTTCGCCCCTCAGAAACTCAGTTAGGCACAATGGCTGACACTTGGGAATCCAGGTCCGTTAAAGTTAGCTTCTTACGTTGTTAGTAAGTGGAGTTTAAGACCGTAACACGACACGAGCAATTTGTTCGGAAGTGTCCACTCTCCTTACATATAAGACAAGTATCTTCTTGTCCTGTGTAAATTATGTGTCCCTTCAAATATTCAGTTTGACACCCATGTCCACGGATCGGACTCCGCTATGAAATTGCAAACGATGTTGAGCGGACCAGCGTTCGCTCCATATATTCCGTATATCCCCAAACGGAAGCAGAACTATCTTGAGGAAACTGTCGTCAGTCGTTCGTGTATTCTACCTCCGCGTTCGCCACAATAACCAAAATATTAGAGCCATGGCGACGAATGAAAGGGACTTCTTGTCCGTGCTGCAAAGCGAGCCTAGAATCTTGACTAAAAACTCAAACGATTCAGAACCTAAGTAAGACGTGTGAACCTGATCTGAAGTGACCTTGATCGTATCTACAAGCCAAACATGAATTTCTAACAAACTGGGAGGCACATGATGCGTGGACTTGTCAGAACTAAAACTGCGGGAACGCTCCTGGGAGACATGGACGTCAACATGAACCAAGACAACGCCGCGTCAAAATGGAATAACAAACACGAGGCGGCGAGAGACAAACCACGATGTGACGTGGACAACGACTACTCACGCAGAACTGAGGGCAAACAAGGAAACTCTCGCAGCGTTACGATAGAGGCGGGAACAGGCAGAACCTTAACACATGATGCAAACTTGGCCACTCTTTCTGCCAAGTCAAGGCACTGTTGCTCTCTCAAGTTACGGCCTCTGTCTCGTAGGTGGCAGTGGCTCCGTTTTCATAACTATTTCAATTCATTTTAATTCGGACAATTTGTACAGAATGTTTAAAATTATATACAAAAATCTTTCTCGTGGATCAGTATTTAAAGTGAGTAACGTATAGTTCAATCATTAATTAAATAACAAGAGAAATAGTAGCCACTCTGGCAACTAGTAACACCTGTGTTGCTCCATTTACTATCACACCTGCTAGTCGTAACCATTTCTTGTCTCTACCTATATTCTAAAAATTTTTCCCCATTTCACAGAAATAGTAAACTAATAACAGAAATAGCATAGTGCCACACTACAATTAAACAAATCATCAAATCAATAGTAAAAACTAAATATCGAGGGTACAGAGTGCAGTCATCTTTAACCTGAGGCTCATGTCGACATCAGTGATGCGTGTAGCATGGGTTCTGAGGGCATCCCCCGTTCATGGGTGAAGCTGGCGGAAGTGATGAAGACTGCTGGCTTCTCTCACGGGGTTCAAACAGAGTTCATAATTTAGCTAGAATTGATCGAGTCCTTTATTATGGAGCCGAGTGGAGCGTCTGAACCAGAGGCTCTGTCGATTCTGTGAAAATCTTGGCTGAAGATTTACGGACTTGCGTTATGGGGTGGAGAGTTGAAGGACTCGCCATGACAAGTCAGTGTTGTACTGCACTATATAGAGCAAGCAGCTAGTCGGGTAGGATAGAGTACGTGCGGAGTGCACATTCCTTTTTTTCTTTAAGGAAGAAGGCTATGCGATAGTTTAAGGTCTTCTGATGAATGCTCGTTCGTCGACCGCGTGGGGCTAAATCAGACCGCGTACAAAATACTGACATTTAGACTGTCAAAATTTTAACGGTAAGTTTTTCCGGAGTATTTGTAACAAAGTACCTGAATTTAACGCTCTACAGGAAAGTTGTTGCGTTCAAATTACACTCGGAACCGAAAGCTGGATGAAACCCAAAATAGAAAGCAGTGAAATATTTAGCGAGGCGTGGAACGTATATCGAAAAGTCAGGTTAGACACCATAGGTGAGGGACTGTTAACGGCAGCGGACAAAATTATTGTGCCTATAGAGGTCTGACTGCAAAATTCATGTGGATGGGTGTAACCGGCGCAGGTGAAAAGATAATCATCGTATGTTTTTACCGGCCACGCGATTCCGCCGTAACAGTAGTAGAATCATTCAAAGGAAGTCTGCACTCAGAAACGCGGAAATGCGACTTTACCTTACAGAATATAGCCTGGGACCTCTGTAGATTCATTGCAGGTGGTATGGACAGAAAGTTTAGTTCTGAGCACATTTTCCGAAAATTGTCTTCAGCAGATAGTTCGACAACCCACACCCAATGGAAATATTCTGTACCTTCTAGGTGCAAAGAAGTCGGACCTTATGGATAGTGTCAGACAGGTATCAGTGATCATGACATAACGACGATTTCCAAAGTAAACAAATCTATTAAGAATACTGGGAGAGTTTTTATGCTAGAAACAGCAGATTAGCAGTTGTTAGCATCCTACTAAGCAGTGAATGGACATCATTTAGTTCCGATATGACGGACGTAGAGGAATTGTGGCCAGATTTAACCCGACTGTAAATCGTGCTCTGGAGACGTATGTGCCGAGGCGGAAATTACCCGCTCTGATTTAATAACGAAATCAGGAAAATGCTGAGAAAGCAGAAATTGTTACATTCTCGGTCAAAAAAACAACAAAGAAGTGGCAACAGGCAACAGTTAATAGTAAATCTGACGTGTATTAAAAGACTGTTGCGTGAAGCATACAACATCCCCCGTCATACCTTAACGAATGATCTTGGCGACAATCTGAGAAAATTCTGTCCGAAGCTAAATTAGTATGTGGGTCGAAGGATTCTATGCAGCCACTCGTCGAAACAAAATGGTGTAATAGGCAGAAAAAAGAAAGCTCAATATTTAAATATCACGGTTAAAACATCATTCACGAAGGAGGATCGTACAGTCGTACCATCGTTTAACCGTCGCACTAGATACAGAAATAATCCCTGGTGTTGAGAAGCAACTGATACAATTGAAAACAGGGAAAGTCGCCAAGTTCGAATGGACTCCCAAGTCCGATTTATACAAAGTACTCTTCGTCAGACCCTTACTTAGCTTGCATTTATCGCCAATCTCAAAGCCAGTGCGAAGTTCCAAGCGACGGAAAAAGACCACAGGTGACTATCGTATATAAGAAAGGTAAACGAACGGACCAGCAAAATTACATACCAATATCCCGAACATCTGTCCACTGCAGAATTCTTAGGCACGTTCTAAGATCAAACATAATGAAGTCTCTTGAGACAAAAGCTTCCGTCCCCAAATCAGCAACGGTTTAGAAAGCATAGGTCATGTGAAACTCTGCTTTATACATAAACGACCTGACGGATACGGTGGGCAGCAATCTGCGACTGTTTGCTGATGATTCTGTCGTATACCTGTACCGGTAAGGGGTCGACAGAAGCGTCCGATTCCACGCGTCGGCTTTGACCCGTGACGTAAGGGTGTTATCGTGTGTGACGTCATGACGGCGCGGAGTTTGGTTTGAGTGTCGCTGTCTCCAGTTCTGTTTTATCTTATTTTATTTACTTTTCTGATCTGTTCGTTCTATCTCGTGAGATTTTTTTTTTAATTTAAAAACGCGTATTACTTATTTTAATTATCTGTTTCCTCCAATTTCTGTTTTAGTTTATTATATTTATCTTTCTGATCTGTTCGTTCTATCCCATGAGATTTTTTTTAAAAAAAGACAAAAAACACTAATCAGCTACTGAAGCATCTTTATCTTCTATGGGTTGCAGGGGTTACGACCCTTGGGGAGGTGGGTGGGGATTCATGCATGGCTGTCTTCACTTACACGTTGTAGCTACGCAAGGCGTCTAAATTTGTTTATATTTAGTTTGCCCCCCCCCCAAAACACTTCATTTCCCGCGATTGTCCCTTTAGTGTCATTAGGCTTCTTGTGGAAAGTGTGTGTGTGTGTGTGTTTTTGTTTCCGCCATATTTGTGACGTCATGGGTCAAAGCAGACGGGCGGTATCGGACGCTTCCGTATTTCCTAGCCAGGCACCATTTCGTGACACTGTTAAGCTGCAAATAAAGCTAAACTTAAAATAGATATTCTCGGGTCTTCTTATTCAGTTTTGCGGCTCAGCAGTCTCGCGGTGGCCTAGAACAATAACAGTTCAACACTCACTACCTCCACCTTCAGGCTGCGATGAGGATGATGTCGCGGCGGAACAAAGCCGGCTGGCGATGCGTGGGCGCCGTGTGACGGAGCAGGATCCGATTCCACGACCGTCCGCTACGAGGAACGGGCAGACAGGCAGCTGTCCAGATGGTCAGATACGCGCGCGCCCACAAGGCTTCCCTCTACGCACTGTCGCGCCCGGCCAATGTGAGCGGATAGCAACGCCTTACCCCGCCAGGCGGCGCTCAGCGATGCGGAAACCAGAAACTGTTTACAGTCTGCCAACACTGACGCCGTCGCGCATGACTTAATGAACTCGGAGGACATATGACAGCACATATCGCCAGGACTGTCCAGCCAGCCCTTGAAACGCAAGATAAAACAGAGCATTCCCTCTACATTCATATTACGCAAACCACTATAAAGTGTACTGTGAAGTTGCTTACACTGATAATAAATTTAAATGTTAGGAAGTCTTTTCAGTCCGAATTTATCTTAAATGCAGGCTTGTACGCGAGTGAAACGTGGCGATAAGCCGTTCAGACAATAAAAAACAGAAGCGTATTGAATAAAATCCGCCGCAGCTGTTCTAAATCCTTTATTAAAGGCACGGCCTGTTTCGTAATTGAAATTACATCCTCAGACGCAAATCTGTGTAAAAACAAGAAAGAGACCGTGGACAGTGGTACGCAAAGACCATATCACAGTAATAAAAAGTGGCCACAAGGCTTATAGTAGTCAAGCCTCTTTTACAGACCGATCCCAACCCTTTTTTAAAATTCGGGAAGTTCCACATAAACCGATAGTCATGGATTAGAAATGTGGCGTGAAACACGAACCTGTTAACAAATGGAACGAGAGAGTAGATTATAAAAAGCACCGAAAAGATAATGAAGGAGGGGCAAAGACAAAATATAGAGTAAACGGTACATCTGTCGAAGCCGCGCCGGAACGGAATGCTGCGACTGCCATACATGAACTAGCAGGTTATGAAAACATAGCCCCGAGAGACGCGGCGCATACACGGATGCGTAAATATCATCCGATGATCTTTAAGGATCCGCAGCTCGTGCTCGTGCGGTAGTGTTCTCGCTTCCCGCGCCAGGGTTCCCGGGTTCGATTCGCGGCGGGATCAGGGATTTTCTCTGCCTCGTGATGACTGGGTGTTGTGTGATGTCCTTAGGTTAGTTAGGTTTAAGTAGTTATAAGTTCTAGGGGACTGATGACCATAGATGTTAAGTCCCATAGTGCTCAGAGCCATTTGAACCATTTGAACCAAAATTCAACAACTGATCGATGTTAGAGATATAGGTCTATAGTTTTGCACATGTGTTCGACGTCCATTCTTGATGTCTCATAATCTCATCTTCCAGCAAGGATTATCGTCTACTCCCAAGGCTAACCTAAGGACATCACACACACCCATGCCCGAAGCAGGATTCCAACCTGTGACTATAGCGCTCTCGCGGTTCCAGACTGAAGCGCCTAGAACTGCTCGGTCACAGAAGCCGGCTCTGTGTTTAAACTTCAGTCCATAATTTCTAAGAATGAAATGTGCTGGGTCAATATCTTTTTTAGCCAACTGTACACCCATTCTGTTTGAAACCGTTCAGTTGCACAGAATACTATGACAAGAGAAGATCCTAGGGGAGTAGTGAAGATGAAACATCCTGTTGATCCTGGGCCGGAGCAGTTCTACGGCTCTTTCTCTTTTCCTGTTTTAAAAGGCTCTTGTTAATACTCGGGGCAAAATCAGCGTGGTACACATTAGAACCTGCTACGAACTGGATGGCCCTATATTAGCGTCCATAAGCTACTTTATGTAACGGAGCGTTACGTAATCCATGAAGTACTGACCAGAAACCTGTCTTTTTACACTCCAGATGGTAGGAGGAAGAGCTGTGAATAGCCAAATCCGTGGTTGCTGTTTTCCTATGAATGTCGTTTCTCAAAAGGATTCCCTGACATAGTGACTGGCTTGTCCAAAAATGGTAACATCCCATTTCTGGACACTACGTTAGGGAATTCTTTGGAGAATGGCATTTATAGTAACCAGTAAACACGAATTTGGTTCTTCACAGCTCTTCCTATCACCCTCTAGAGTACAAAATGGCAGCTTTCCGGTCAATGCTTTATAGATTACATAACACCTCATTATGTAAACTAGCATATGAATGCGAATATAGGGCCATCTAGTTCATAGGACATTCTAATGGAAACCACGTACATTTTGTCCCGAGTAATGGCAAGAGCCTTCTAAAAAAGAAAAAAAAGGAAAGAGCCGTAGGACTGCTCCGGCCCAGGATCAACAGGGTATTTCATCTTCATTACTCCCTGGGAAGGGGAATGGCCCTAGGAGGAGGATATTAGTGTTTAACGTCCCGTCGACAACGAGGTCATTAGAGACGGAGCGCAAGCTCGGGTGAGGGAAGGATGGGGAAGGAAATCGGCCTTGCCCTTTCAAAGGAACCATCCCGGCATTTGCCTGAAGCGATTTAGGGAAATCACGGAAAACCTAAATCAGGATGGCCGGAGACGGGATTGAACCGTCGTCCTCCCGAATGCGAGTCCAGTGCGCTGACCACTGCGCCACCTCGCTCGGTGGGAATGGCCCTAGGGTCTTTTCTTATCATAGTATTCAGTACTACGGCACTGTTTCAAATGCAATGGGTATACAGTTGACTGCAAAGATATTGTTCCCGCACATTTCATTCCTAGGAATAATACACCGAGATTTAAATACAGGGAAAGGACGAAACGTGAACAACAAAAGTCGTCAGGTGCTTACAACATCACAAGTGATGATTCAGTCGAAATATATGGATCAAACTGGAAGGTCGTTGGAAGTTATGTTTAGGGAACAAATTTCTGGTTGGTATTCCAGTTATGCCTTGCGTTCAAATATATCCGGAACGTGTCACTCAGCTTCTGGTATTACATGACGTTTTTTAGTTTTGCGTACGGGACGCAAGGGTAACGTTGTCAATATCTTCGAGCAGTAGGAGATCTACCGTACATTAAGATAATTTTCAAATCAACCACTTAATTTTCAAAATGAATTAAGTCATAAAGTAATTTTGGCTAGCTTTGATTACTTAAATGAATAGTGTGGTTCAGTTTCGCTGACCCCTTACCTACTCTTCCTTGGTGCCTTTGCTAGAACGATTCTAGATTACTGAAAATTTTTAAGAATCGTTCAAATTTATTTTTTTATTTTTTTTAAATTGTAAGAAATTTTAAGAATTTAAATTCGAAATGTTATGTGAGTGTATGTGTATGTGTATGTTGTAAACACCTGACGACTCGTGAGGCTCGCGTTTCGTCCTTGCTCTGAGTTTTAAAAAATGGTTCCAATGGCCCTGAGCACTATGGGACTTAACTTCTGAGATCATCAGTACCCTAAAACTTAGAACTACTGAAACCTAACTAACCTAAGGACATCACACACAACCATGCCCGAGGCAGCATTCGAACCTGCGACCGTAGCGGTCGCGCGGCTCCAGACTGTAACGCCTAGAACCACTTGGCCACTCCGCTTCAGGCCTTTCCGTATCTTCGTGACATTCTCCTAAGGACTGAACGAATCGTGCTACACTTCGCTGTATTCGTTCAGTGTCTCCTGTTAGGCATATTTGGTACGTGTCCCACATGCTTGAGCATTATTCCAGGATGAGTCTCCTTTGAATGGAGTCTCCTTTGTAGACTGATTGCATTTCCCCAGTAGTCTACCAAGGAACGGAAATTTGTCAACTGCTTTACCTGAGACGGAGACTTAGTGGTCGCTCCATTTCATATCCCAACGAATTGTTAAAGCCACGTATTTGTTTGAGGTGACAGATTGCGATTGTGACTCATTGATATAATCATACGATACTACGTTTTCTTGGTTTTGTGAAATGCACCTTTTTACATTTCTGAGTATTTAAGGAAAGTTGTCAATCTCTGAAATCTTAACAATACCTGACTCAATACTTGTTCAGCTTCTTTCAGACGATACTTTGTTATTGATAACAGCATCATCTGCAGAAATTCTGAGGTTTTTATTCCGCGAGAAAATGTTATTAGGGTTCCTTACCGCAATCGGTGAAAACAGAACCCTTATAGGACCGTCTTTTGTTCGTCTGGTTGTCTGTCCGTCTGTTGAGACCTATTTTTCTCAGGAACGTGTAGAAGCATACTGAAATTTGTACTAAAGTCTATAGTCCCTTGGCGTTTTAAAAAATTTCTAAATCACTTCAGTCAAAAGATACGGCCATTTACGTCGCATATTTTGTTACTCGCAAACTCACTCACCAAAACCTATAAATGAACTATCTTAAATAGATTAATTTTTTTTTTACAGTCAGAGCGCTATTCCTACTCACACTTGTTGGGTTTTTCTGGAAGTCTTTTGGGGTAGGCAGGAATAGGCTTAAGTGATTGCTCTTCAGCTCACCAGTGTACAGAATGGCCAAGGTTGGCAGTGGGCGTCAGATTTTTGAGGATTTAGTATTAATAAGAATGTATACTTTACACACAACTGGTTTATTCAAAACGGGGGGAATGGGCTCTGCGTAGGGCAGGCATAAGGAAAACTTCAGTCTCTTGGGTGTCAGTATTTTGGGTCTGTCCGTCACGATCTCGTGGCTTGAGGGCAGGAATCTCTAGAAGGAGCAGCCTCCCAGGCCCGCTACAGGTAAACCTCGCCTGATCTGACTGCGCAGAAGCTGACTGGTCGGCTGTGTAGGCAGCACCATCAGCGCTAAAGCAGCAGAGTCAGCTCTGGCGGCACGGCACGTGGCTCGTCGCTTCCCTGTCCTGGCCTGGCTGGGAGAATCGGAAGGCACCGAGACTGTTACAGTAGTTATCAGTAGTAATACAGTAAACTGAATGTCTAAGAAGCTATCCTTTCAATAGGTCCCTAAGTCTTAAATGACAGCAAATGGAATGATTATTAGTAAACAGTAGTACCGTTAAGACTGATGTAATGAGAGAAAGAATATTGCGTATCTTGGAAATCGAGCCTCATCTGGAGTCATTCCAGCTGATTACCGCAGTTATCAACTGGAAGATTAACCTTATCAGACGTTGTAAACAGATTAAGCAAGATCTCTTTTCACCAAACGTTTTACAATAATTCTGTCTGACCATTCTTATTATTGTGTGTTAAGTGTGCACAGAAACTGTTCACTATTTTGGGTCAAGAATCCTTACTTAAGGACATCTTTATTTAGTAAGATAACAGACAACATTGTCACAAATAAGATTAAACACACACATTTAATTCATTAACTCATAACTTCCATAGTTTACTGTATTATTTGCGTCACACTGAAGCTTGACATAAAATAAAAGTTCATATATTTCGTTTATTTGCGGGAGGTGGTATTGGTTTTTGTGGGCCGTTGTAAAAAATTGTTTGATACGGCTCTCCACAAGTCTCTTCACCTCTGCACCCTACATTTATTTGGGCCTGTTTACTGTACTCAAGTCTTGGTTTCCCTCTTCAGTTTTACACAGGGTGTTACAAAAAGGTACGGCCAAACTTTCAGGAAACATTCCTCACACACAAATAAAGAAAAGATGTTATGTGGACATGTGTCCGGAAACGCTTAATTTCCATGTTAGAGCTCATTTTAGTTTCGTCAGTATGTACTGTACTTCCTCGATTTTCACAATCAACATGTGTGGGCTGACGAGAATCAGCACGCAATTGTGCAATCACGTCATCAACACAGATTTTCTGTGAACGTTTGGGCAGGCATTGTTGGTGATGTCTTGATTGGGCCCCATGTTCTTCCACCTACGCTCAATGGAGCACGTTATCATGATTTCATACGGGATACTCTACCTGTACTGCTAGAATATGTGCCTTTACAAGTACGACACAACATGTGGTTCATGCACGATGGAGCTCCTGCACATTTCAGTCGAAGTGTTCGTACGCTTCTCAACAACAGATTCGGTGACCGATGGATTGGTAGAGGCGGACCAATTCCATGGCCTCCACACTCTCCTGACCTCAACCCTCTTGACTTTCATTTATGGGGGCATTTGAAAGCTCTTTCTACGCAACCCCGGTACTAAATGTAGAGACTCTCCGTGCTCGTATTGTGGACGGCTGTGATACAATACGCCATTCTCCAGGGCTGCATCAGCGCATCAGGGATTCCATGCGATGGAGGGTGGATGCATGTAACGGAGGACATTTTGAACATTTCCGGTAACAAAGTGTTTGAAGTCACGCTGATACGTTCTGTTGCTGTGTGTTTCCATTCCATGATTAATGTGATTTAAAGAGAAGTAATAAAATGAGCTCTAACATGGAAAGTAAGCGTTTCCGGACACATGTCCACATTACATATTTTCTTTCTTTGTGTGTGAGGAATGTTTCCTGAAAGTTTGGCAGTACATTTTTGTAACACCCTGTATAATGAATGAGGAGGTAGTCAATCGAACCGGGGAGAAAAGAAAAGAAAAGAAAACTATAGTACAATTTGACTAGGAGACCCTCCCACTCCCCCTCACCCCCACCGCGCTACGCACACACACACACACACACACACACACACACACACACACACACACACACACACAAACACTTCTTTCCAGTGCACACAAAACAGTCAGTGCCTTGATGGATGACGGTCTGTCCTATCAACCAATTCCTTCCACCAGTAAAGTTATGCTTTACATTTCTTTTCTCCTTTCTTCCCATTTCAATTAGGTACCTCCTCATTAATGATACAAACTACCCATTTGATCTTCGGCATTCTTCCGTAGCTTCAAATTTCAAACACTTTTGTTCTCTTATCGTCTGAACAGTTACTGCCCACGTTTAACTTCCGTTCAAGCCTACACTCCAGACAAATAAATTCAGAAGATAATTAAATTTACATTCGATGTTAACAAATTTCTCATATTCAGAAACGGTTTCCTTGCGACAGCCAATCTGAATTTCATGTCCTCTCTTCTTTGTCGATTAGCAATTACTTTGATGCCCAAATAGCAAAACTCATCTGCTGCTTTTAGTGTTTCATTTCCTAAACTAATTCACTCAACATCACCTGGCTGAATTCGATTACATTCCATTATCCAAGTTTTACTTTTGTTACTGCTCATTTCATAACCTCTTTTCGAGACACTTTGCAATCTGTTCAGCCGCAGACCTCAAAGTTTTTATTTCTTCTCCCTGATCATTGATTCCCTTTCCAGATTTCTCCTAGGTCTTCTTTACTGCCTGCTGAATGTATAGGTTGAATAACATCGGGGATAGGCTACAACCCCGTCTCACTCCCTTCTCAATTATTTCTTCCCTTTCATTTTATTCGGATAATGACGGTGCAGCAGTGGATACACCGCTTTTCATCAGATGAGCGAAGTTTAGCACTGTCGGGCGTGTTTGGCACTTGGATGGGAGACCATCCGGGCCGCCATGCGCTCTTGCCCTCCACTCAGCATCGTGATATCAATTGAGGAGCTACTTGATCTGGCAGTAGCGCCTCCAGGGCACGAAAACTGACAACGGCCGGGAGAGCGGGGTGCTGATCCCACGCTTCTCGGATGATGCCAGTAGGCTGTGGATGACACCTTGGTCGGTTGTACCATTGGGCCTTCCGAGGCCTGTTCGAACAGAGAGAGTTTCATCTCATTCGACTCTTTTAACTGCAGTTTGGTTTCTGTGCAGGTTGTAGATAATCTTCACGGTTCCGAAAAGTGTGTTCTAGTCAATGTTGCCTCTAAATCTATAGTACTATAAACATGACTTTGTCTTTCTTCAATCTGCGTTCTATGCAAAGTCACAAGGTCAGTATTGCCTCGTGTGTCCCCTTTGGAAAGATTTATAAACACATTAATACAGGATCTTTGACCGACAGCCCCATCTTACATAAACGCATGTTTTTATTGTTATTGTTAATGAGAACAATATTAATTAATTAATAATAATTAATTTTATGTATAATTATTCATATTTACTTATTAATAACCAGGGATTGTGAAGTGGAGTGAGAACTTAAGGTCTGCAGCTTCGGTTTATTGGGAGAATTTTAGAAAAGTGTAGCCTATCTATAAACGAGACCACTTACAGAACAATAGTGCGTCCCGTTCTTGAGTAGTGCTCGTTTTTCGGGACGCCCACTATGTCGGATTAAAGGCAGACATCGAAGCAGTTCAAAGGTGAGCTGCTAGATTTATTACCGGTAGGTTCGATCAAAACATCAGTATTATGGAGGTGCTTCGTGAACACAAATGGGAATCTCTTCAGGGAAGACGAAGTTTCTTTCGCAAAATACCACTGAGAAAACTTAGAGAACCGTCATTTGCGGCTGACTGCACAACAGTTCTATTGTCGTCACAGCCTTCTATTGTAAGGCCCGCGAGAACATGAAAATGAAAGCAAACTATGATCTTACATTAATACAAAATTCCTCATTTAATTTTTTGTTTTTACTACGAGCATAACACTTTTAAATGTCCGTTTGATGCTATCAACAGTTTTACAACATTAGGAAGAAAACTCAAACAGCTCATAGCATTTATTTCTGCATGCTACTAATCATGGATATCATACAATAGTCAACTCTGGCTTCATCTGAACAACTGCCAGCAACTTCGCAGATTAAGTTTTGAGTGTCTATATGAAAGCAAAACAGAGAAGAAAAACCGAAGGTCTGAAAACATCAGTGCTTGATTACTAAGGGATATTCCTGCCACAGGAGAAATCTAAAACAGTTTCGGTGGCAGTAATGAACACATAGGTAGGGAAGGAGATGCAGAATTATAGTGAATGTGTACCACTTGGTAAGTACTTGTGGCTTGACCATATATCAGAGTGAGTTTAGGAGAATAGATTACTGTCAAGATGGTGAAAAATGAAGATGCTGAAATTAAATTCCTCTCAGGAAACAGTTACATGGTTCAGTATAATCCAGTTATATTGCTAATATGCTCAGTAGTTGGATTTCTCATAGTTTTTCGTATGCCACTTGTGTCAAATTAAGAGGCTATTTCACATCTTTAGAGTCTACATTATGTAGGTGCTAAAAGATCCTACATTGAGTACTCTGATATAAGGAACTAAGAGTTAGAAATAAGTGTTTACGTTTTAGTTCTTCTTGAGAATTCAATGGAAAATAAAAAAATAATAATTTCGTCTTTAGTTTCTACTGGGCTTCGTAAACTGATAACTTCGTGTAACACAATATGAAAAAATCTTCCATGGGGCAGTACTGCCCCTTTCAATCTCACAAAGAGAGTAGCTATGCCAGTGGTCATGGAGAATAATATCGAAGTGGGATCGTGCAGTATTATCTTGAAATAATATTCTCTCATGGATAGCAATAGACACAGTCTCAAACAACTTTGGCATTACATCTCAAAGGAACAGCAGATAATGAGTACTGTTCAAACTGGGTGGCAACAAATAAAGTCCTATCAGATGATTTTATGCTGCACCAATCCACGAGCTGACAGAGAGTCTTTGCTGATGATATGAGTGCAGCACATGAATTTACATCACTCCAGATGTGGCTACTGTGGCAGCTGAAACCCCATGAACATGATGGAAATAATACAAACGGTAGGAGGTTTAGCACTGAAGTGTCGTTATCGATAATCCGTTGACACACTGAAGTTTGTGTCTGGAACTGTTTGGTAGTCCGCCTTGGTAGCTGTACGATCAGCGTGGCGAATTGCTAAGCGAAGGGGTCAGGGTTCGATTCCTGGCAGGTTAGAAGATTTCCTACGCCGGAGACTAGATGTTGTGTTGTCCTAACGTTCATATCGTCATAAGTGACATTCCACTAGTGAGATGGTTATATGAAGATGTCCAGAAAGCCAATAAAAAATCATTTGGCCCCCTATTGATAAGTCCTCTCCCACACAATCCAAGGACATCTCAGACTCTGCGTTGTGAACAATTCTTTGTCGAGGACCTTTTTCCAACTCTCTATGGTTTTGAACAATCTTTCTTCGCTCTCGTTTTCCTCCACAATTATAAATTTGTTTCAATTAAGGAGATTCATTGCAACGTTTTATCTGTTACAGGGAGTTCGGAATTTACAATAACAAACTTGTAGAACTTGTAGAGGGGTGTGAGTACATAATATTTTGAATAGGAACCCATGTCCAGAAACGTACCGTATCCGTTCTACGACGGTTTCATTTCAGATGTGTAACGCGACCAAGTTTGCAGCGGGAAGAGAAAATTGTAGTTACTTATCCTGGTATGAAGTAGGGTAGACGGGATGACGTGTACTGCGTCAGGCGATCACCTGATGTCACTTAACGTCTGCCTTGCTACGAAACTGTTGCAGAGACAGAGAAACATCTGCTGGCACGAGTTCTGGCCGCTGCACTAGAAACTGAAGAGACACCAAGTGGAATGGAGAGAGTGTGTAACAGAACGTACTTCGTAGGGCACAGTGTCTGGAACAGCGTAGGTGGTCGCCACATCGAGCCGCTGTTGTAATGCGTCAGTGCTGTCTGCACGTACTGTACGGTGGGTTATTTTTGTTTTGGAAGAACGTAAACACGTACTGTTTAAGTGTTCACACACAAAAAATGGTTCAAATGGCTCTGAGCACAATGGGACTTAACTTCTGAGGTCATTAGACCTCTAGAACTTAGAACTACTTAGTCCTAACTAAGCTAAGGACATCACACACAATCATGCCCGAGGCAGGATACGAACCTGAGACCGTAGCGGTCGCGCGGTTCCAGACTGTAGCGCCTGGAACCGCTCGTTCACCCCGGCCGGCGTTCATACAAAAAAATGTGCTTAAGTTATAAGTGGATGTTTCGTTATGTTTCTTTCCAGCTGCCACTAAATAATTGTACTGCGTCACGCCTAACTCATGTCTTCAAGCAGAAGTGAATGAGTTAACCTTCTGAATGAAAACCGACGTAGAACGGAAACAGTACTTCTCTGCACAGGGGTTTCTACTCAAAATATTATGTACTCACCATAAGTTCAGAATACTGACTCATAACTGTAATAATATTCAATCCTCTGGCTTGTACCTACACGATATAAATTCTGGAGTTGTCCATTAACAATAGACAAGTTTCTTAAATGCACCCCGAATCAAGCGCAGGAACATCTACACACAATAACTGTCCATTGGCCGTGTGATATTACTTACTCGTTACATAGGCGAATATTACTTTGTTATTGTCATTACACATAATTCATATCCAGTCTTTCTTTATGATGTCAGTTTTTCAAATCAGAAGTTTAAAACTGAAAGCTAGTGTTTCATGATTTTCTCAGTTAGGCAAAATCCTTATTCATTAGCCGTATTATGTATTGTGAACTAACAGCCCTCATGAAAATATTGAACTTTGTACACTGAATAGCCAAAGAAATTAGTAGACCTGCGTAACATCGTGTAGGGGCCTCGCGAGCACGCAGAAGTGCCGCAACACGACGTGGCATGTATTCGACTTATGTCTGAAGTAGTGCTGGAAGGAACAGACACCATGAATCCTACAGGCCTGCTTATAAATCAATTACAGTACGTAGGGATGGAGATCTCTTCCGAACAGCACGTTGCAAGGCATCCCAAAAGAAATGGCTCTGAGCACTATGGGACTTAACATCTACGGTCATCAGTCCCCTAGAACTTAGAACTACTTAAACCTAACTAACCTAAGGACATCACATAACTACCAGTCATCACGAGGCAGAGAAAATCCCTGACCCCGCCGGGAATCGAACCCGGGAACCCGGCCGCGGGAAGCGAGAACGCTACCGCACGACCACGAGCTGCGGACAAGGCATCCCAGATATGCTCAATAATGTTCATGTGTGAGGAGTCTGGTGGCCAGCGGAAGTGTTTAACCGCAGAAGCGTGTTTCTGGAGCCACTCTGTAGCAATTCTGGACGTGTGGGATGTCGTATTTTCCTGCTGTAATTACCCAAGTCCAGCGGAATGCACAATGGACATACATGGATGCAGATGATCAGACAGAATGCTTACGTGCGTGTCATCTTTCAGAGTCGTATCTAGACGTATCAGGCGTCCCATTCCAACTGCAGATGCCCCACACCATTACAGAGCCTGCACCAACTTGAACAGTCCCATGCTGACAAGCAGGGCCATGGATTCATGAGGTTGTCTCCATATCCGTACACGTCCATCCACTCGATACAATTTGAAACAAGACTCGGCCGACCAGGCAATATGTTCCCAGTCACCAGCAGTTCAGTGTCAGTGTTGATGGGCCCAGGCGAGGCATGAAGCTTAGTGTCGTGCGGTCGTCAAGGGTACACGAGTAGGCCTTCGGCACCGAAAGTCCGTATCGATGACGTTTCGTTGAATGGTTCGCACACTGATACTTGTTGATGGCCCAGCACTGAAATCTGCAGCAGTTTGCGGAAGCGTTGTACTTCTGTCACGGACGATTCTCTTCAGTCGTCGCTGGTCCCGTTCTTGCAGGATCTTTTTCCGGGCGCAGCGATGTCGGAGATTTGTTGTTTTAGCGAATTCCTGATATTCACGGTACATACTGCTACCTCGGAGAGGCTGTGTCCCATCGTTCAGACTCGCTTAAATCTTTATAACCTGCCAATGTGGCAGCAGATCTAACAACTGCGCCAGACACTTGTTGCTATATATAGGCGTTGCCGCCCGCTGCTCCATACTGTGCCTATTTGCATATCTCTGTATTTGAATACGCATGCCTATACCAGTTTCTTTGGCGCTTCAGTGTATTAGTGCAATGGGCCACTACTTCAAATTAGTTACAGAACATATGAAAAACCGGAAGCTGAGAGATCATTGCAGCTACTCAAGTTTTAGGCGTATACTGGGACACAACAATCGGCAGTTTATACGTTAACATGGATGACGTCACAGAAAATTTATCTGATAGACCTACTACCCAAAACAAAGTGTTACAGCCTACAGCCAATTTTTACGACTAGGATTATTCTGTCAAGTGTGACTCATGGTAAAATTATTGGTCCAAGAAACCTGGTGTAGGGGAACTGACTGTAGTTAATTGCTGTCCAACAATCTGGTAAAAATGATGGAATACTTGGGTGTCCATTGTACCTCTATATCTCTACGTATGCCGCAATGGATATTAACTACTAATGATCACGATGTCCTAACTCAAGTATTTTGTGAAGCTTCGGAACGACCGTATGGGGCAGCTCTGTTCATCCACAGTGTTCTACACGACATCACAATGATTCACTTAGACTGTAGCAAGAACAGACCTGTACCTGTCAAAAGGATAATATTGTCACGTCTGAAACTTCTAGGTGAACTTTTGGAAGCTAATTTATTTCTTCACAACTGCAAGGTACAACATTGCTCGGGCAACTTTGTGGACGGGCGCCACGGTGACCTTGGACTGGATACGCAGTTACACGAATCGATGGAAGACTTTTATCTGCAATAGAGTGACAGATATTCATAAACACACGTCGCCTAGTCAGTGGAGACACTGCTCTGGACGTGACAACACAGCGGGTCACCTAACACAGGGCCTTATTTGTAATCAAGTCCAATCTTCACATGTTTGGTGGAAGGAACCACCATAGCTTACACGCCCAGAAGAAGTTGGCCATCTGGTACTCCAAGCATAAGTCATGATCTCCCGCAAGAAAGGAAGAATGTAAAAAAACCTGTGATGGCATTGCCTCTTGGCTTATAGGCATTTCCTAAATCAGTTCCTGCTGAAGATCAAATCGTACGACAAGTTGGATCCTACGCTTCACACATAACATTTGTTACAAAGAAAAACTTTCTGAAGAGTTCACAAAAATCAATCTTACGTGTGCAAGCGCTTACTGGATTAAAACAGTCTAACGCCAATGTTTCACGCGGGAATTTCATGCACTCCAGAACGGTGAACCGACCTAGCAAGAATCTAAAATTGGACACTTTCATCTATTCATTCAAGATGGACTCATCCGTCTGGGAACAATGACATCCAATACTTGTAGATTAGTTACATCACTTTACGAGACACCTCACCTTTTACAAATACGTTGATCTTCATCATCTTGGTGTCAGAATAGTGTTATTCGAACTTTGGAAAGAATTTAGGATATTTAAAGGTCCTCAAACCATTGAAGAGGTCCTGTATACATGCTTACCATGCAAGATCATGAAGAATCCAATAGCACAAAAAACTGAAGCACGTCCACCTGCAGATCGAATGAGACCATCTAAGCTCTTTACTGTCAATGGCATAGACTTTGCAGGGCCTCTCTACATCAAGATATGCATGACCATGGAAACGGCCTGTACAGCTCTCTTCGCAAGTGCAGCAACATGTGCAATACATTTAGAACTTTGCTCTAATATGAACATCGACACATTTTTGATGGTTTCACAGAAATGGGCTTGTAGACGTCGACTGCCGCACACAATCTACACCGACAACGCAGAGACCTTTTACTCTTCCACAAAGAAATGTTGGAACTATGAAACTCAGTGACCACCTGAGAGACCCATCGCTTCTTCGCCAATAACAGGATCGCTTGGAAATTGATTACGTCACAAGCGTCTTGATGGGGAAGATGGTGGAAGAGGATGAAGGGCGCCGTCAAGTGAAGCTTACAGAGGGTGTTGGGACGATCAGGACTAACTACAGAACAACTCTGTACCACTCTGGCCATCACTGAAGCCGCAGCAAACTCGAGGCCAATCTCTCTGGGTGATGATACAGAACCTCTGACGCCAGCACTATTTCTGGTTGGTGATGGCTTGTTAAAACTGCGCACTGGACCAGAACCTACTGTCACCCACAATCTGCCCAAAGGATGTAAACTACGATAGGAACTGGCTGACGACTCCTGGCAAAGGTGGACCAGGAGCTTAGGTGATACCACGAAGTTAGAAGCACATTGCTAGATCTGTTGCCTTCCGACTGGGTGATCTGGCGTTGGTTCAAGAGGACGGACGCCCGAGACACATGTGGAGGAAAGGGAAAATGGAAAGCTGTGTATAGCGGAGAGGACAGAAGACAGTACGTCCGGTTCAGCTTGTCATCCCAGCCTGGAGGTTGACGAGGGTGGGTGGGACGCTGGAAATTGAGGTGTTCAACACATTTGTATCTCTAATTTGCAATACCCACTTTTGCAGACATGACTTGTTGTAAACTCTTTTGTTGTAAATGTTCTGTGACTTGTAACTAAAGAGTGTGTTAAAATGAAACTCGCTGCTTACAACTGTCATTTCACGACAAAGGTGAAGGGTGGACACGCCCCATAATGTCCAGCAGTAATACTTTTGTACAAGCGCCTTCACTGCCCATCCTTTAGGCAGTATCCACGACTCTCTTATTCCTTCCTTATATATTCTCAACAGAAATCCATTTGAAATTTTGATTGGACATTTACTTTTGAACATGATTCTAGATCCCTCGTTCCGCCTCTCACCCAGCTTCACGTCCCCCACCGCCGTGACACACACACACACACACACACACACACACACACACACACACACACACACACACTGGTATTTTGATGAAATAGTTGTGTATCTTCTTCTAGTATTCTGATTAGTTTTACAAAATGGAATCAGTTTACCACTCTTGTGACGAATAAGTCAACGAGATTGATATGTCACGTAATTTTTGAGAGATTGTGGGTTCCAACTTCCCTCCCTTCCGTTTGATATACTGCTCAAGTGCTGTCCATTTAATTTTCAAATTTCGTAGGCTATTGAATTCTTCCGTCATCCTTGTCACCATGTCTTTTTTATATTTCTCTCTTATTCCAAGGCCAATTATAACGCTTGACCCTAAGTTCTCTGCTTCTTCTATAAAAGCATCTTCAAACTAATAGCTTACAGGGTTTGTAAATTTAGAAATTATTCTTCTTGCATCCTGTATGTTTATTTCGAAGTTAATTTTACACTCTGTCAATTGTAATCAATTATGTAAATAAATATCTGCATGTTATGCAGCATAAACTCAGTCTTGCTTTTAGTGAGAACCTATTAGTAACTAGGAAAATTGTTAACGCATCATGTTTCACACAGCCGTGGAATATAAATTTAGCTAACAGCATGTGAACGATTATGAACAACAATAATTGTGTCTTGTATTCAGTATTTAATACTAACTTCGATTTTTAATTTATGGAAATGTTCTCATTATCGTTATATTCAGCAGTGGGTCCCATGAGTAACAAACAATGTTCCTTAAGGTACAGAGTGATGACAGAAATTTTTTTTATACTTAAAACTAGAATTTATTGTATGAAGCGTTTCCTGTTTGAATTTCTTCAAGAAGAGAGTTGTATTTACAAGGAAAGACGTTATTTTTCTTTACACTGTACCAGTCTTGCTGCTAAGAGTCAACAAAACTCCACACGCTGGGTATCTGGTGAGCAACACGTTACCTTACAAATGAAAACGATAAATTTAGCAGTTTTACAACTCATTTTGCATGGATTACTTCACAGAAGGCGAAAATAATTTTAATCTGAAAGTTTTCGTATCGTGAACTGAAATTTTTCCAAAATGACATACTTCGAAATATAAATTTCAGCACCAGCAACTATTTATGTACCTATATGTTTTCTGTTCAGAAAATTACAATAACGAGTCAGATGCCCTTGGCTTATCTTTCTAGTGTGCACGTATTCTCTCCTAAAATTACTTTTATCTTGTATTGAGTTTTCGCTTTTCGGCCATTCGGACAGTACATCTTTTGATACACTCATCATAAATTTATTCACTACCTTATAATCTTGATTATTTAGTTGCATAATCTTATATTCGTTACTGAAATATATCTGCAATCATTTTCGTGAGTGCTTTCTGTCAGTCTGAAGGATTCACTCAGTAATGTGAATTTTAAAACACAAACTTAGTTCAAGTAGGGACTCCAGTCTAGGACATCCACGTTGCAATTCAGCGCAGTTCGTAAACGTGAAGTTACTCATTATATGAAAGGTAGCATATCCACCGCCGGCGCTGGCGCCCGCTCAATAGCTGTCCGCACCGGCCGGAACCATGGAGACAGCAACGTGCTCCTCCCACGCTCAACCCTCCGGCCAAGGCCAGGTGATGTGCTACGTATCAGCCATGCTGGAAGTACTGGTTGTTGTGCGTCCCTATGACATCCACTCACTGTTCCCAGCAACTCTCTCCTACCATTTGAGGAGCGTGTTTGGTTCCGTGCAGGTTCGGAGAGTGTCAGGATAGCTCATGCTGAAGAGATCAGAGCATTTAATGAGAGTATCAGATGTCTGCTACAAAAGTGTAATAGGTAATAAATGTACATGAAATTTAAACTGTTACAAAAGACCCTATTTGATGGGCATGTGTTATAAGGATGAATAAATAATGAAGAATACCGAGCACAAGTAATCTCTCAGCGGTGAAAAGAGCGATTAACCATCTCCTTAGCTAAGGTACCTTTCATGTCTCACGTTGCAATAGCAGAAGTTTTACTGTCGTGCGTATGCGGACGTGCTTCTCCTCTTAGTCCGCTCGCTGCTCAAAACGCAAATGGGAGACAACTTGATAGCAGTGTACGGAGCTGCAGCAGACAGTACCATGCATGTCGCTAAAGCCTCGGCGATGTCCATTGGACGCGGCCTCTAACACGACGACTTAGCACCTCTCCAGTGCGTGCAGAACCTACGATACTTTGCTATTATTTTCACCCTGATGGTGCGCCGCTCCACTGCCCCTAATTTTCAGCGTACTTATTAATTTATCCGCATGACAATGCGACAAAATCTCCTCCTCCAACTCGATTCTTATAAAGTGTCGAATACCTCAATCAACATATGACGTCCAAGATGGTCCACATCAAACTGCCATCAGATATTGGACGCAGCATCCAGGTCGCCTTCGGCCTTGTCAAAGTGCCAATCCGAGCGGCGTCTATGTACAGTCGTGCTCAAAACTATCCGAACGACCTGAATTGCATTTCGCCTGATTCGCATGCAACCCACATAACGCAGCTCTCTAACAGATCCTCTAATCGCTCCTTCGTACAGTCGTTTGACTATAGAAAATGGCTCCAACAAATCACCACTAGAAAACTCGGCTCTGTATCGCAATAATTCAGGATCTAATGTAATACCATGATACTTCAAATATCAGGGAACACCTTATCACAGATAAGACTGTCCTTAAGGCTTGTAAGCTCACATTTATTGCAATAAATGACACACTTGAAATGTTACCACTCTCATTATTACGTCAGATAGGTAATGCATGGAGTAAGTTCGTCGTATTCATGATTTCCTATTCAAAGTAACATACCGTACTTGTTATTTAACACCAAACGATATTAAAAATTTACGTTAATCACGAGCAGCTAGTAGAGAATAAGTATGAACTTCAAATGACACGACGAACCGTCTCGTTCTGCATTTGGATTCAAACACAGGTCATGCAGACTAAGATTTCGTGACTGACGGAAACTAACAGTAATTCCTGACTAGGCATACAGAAAGTGATATACCACGATTTTAGACAGTATCAGTTAGGAAATATCAACTTTAAATTACATAACGTAAACATTTTTAACCGACGCGAATTCCTAACAAGCATCTATTGTCCCTGTTAACGAAGTACGAGAGATGTTAAATATTGCTTCTACACAAGTAACTTACTTGAAACGCCGTGATGTAAAGCTTTGTGTTGGACAGGGATTCGAACCCAGAACCTAATCGGATTGTTATCGAAGCACAATCAACTGTGACATTTCGGATTTTCTCGGCAGTAGCTAGATGTTGTAACTGAAATGACGAGACGAAACATTAATTATTTCCTTCCCAGGACGCCAACGCGGAACCTGTCGCTGCTATTTATTAGAGAAAACGAACGTTAAATATGGGATTCTTACATCAGCAGCGACATGTGAGCATGTTTGAACTAGAGAAAATATGACGAAGAGTTCAATGCTGACTGGGAATCGAACCCCACACATACCATTGTTGACTACACACAAAGAGACGTCAGCTACAGAATTTTTCTCCACCAGCTGCTCGGAATAACTTCCTTGAACTTAGCGTGATCTCTCAAATATTTCTGTGTCTCACTGGGAATCAAAAACGTCAGATATCGTTAGTGTTGACAACGAATGAAAAGGCGTTAAAAATCAAAATTATTATCCATCAGCAGATAGGTGTTCTCATGCTAGAGCTTGATAATACATAATGAAAACTTTAGTGCCGGGCGAGCATTCGAACCCATTCATGCGCAATTTTGTGGAGATGTTGAGGAATCTGCAGTTTTGAACAAACAACAAATTGTAGTCGAGCTGTATTGTCTCGAAGGGATCAAATTCCGCGCTAAGGGCAGTCTGAGTTGCATTCCAAGTTCAGAACCAATTTTATCGACATACAGAAGCTCAAATAAAAGATGGAATAAGGGTCCTGTGACTCTACATAGCATTTGTTTCGTCACTATAAATAAATAACTAGTATAAGAAAGGTTACTGGTGACAAAGTGCCCACCTTCCCTCACACCTGACTTTCTTGTGTTGCAATCTAACGACTACCTGGTAGAGAAGGAATATCACGTTTAATGTGAATTTCAGACCACAATTCCATTATATCTTCTTCACTTGGCCAAGCCAGAAGAGAATAGAATCTGTCTCTCCCTGTTAAAAATAATAGACGGAAGTTGGAATCAAACCCGGACCATCATCGTAGGAACTTATCATCAATCCAACAGACCACCAAATCATCTTGTGCGTGCCTCATTTTTCTTTCATAACACCGTTGCGGCACACTCGATGAGAATTCTGACACACAGGCTCCCTGTAATGGTTGGCAGCATGTTCAGTACATTCATTTACTTGGTTGACCGAATCGCCATGAACTACCTCCCTCGGCTACCCAGTGCATACATTCGACTCTATTTTGTAATCACCGAAATAAAATCATGTAACTGCCACCTACATAGAACTGCCAACAGTGTAGGATGCAGAAATTTAAAGAGGAAGTGTTCTTTCCATTTGAGCTACTCACTGCGAAATCTGTTTGTTGAAACTGTCGTGCAGTGCAAAAGAAAAACTGTAACTGTCTGTCTCTCAGAAGTCTCAATCCGGACATATGTATTATCTCACAGCACTGTGGAAGTTCTGGAGGAACTATTGTTGACTCCTGGAGGTACTGTAGGTAGGTGACAGCTAGTAGCGTCACGGTAAGCGTCACACACCGTAGATAAGATGTCGCGAGTTCCATTTCATTTGCTGCTACATTTTTTACAACGCAATTCTGCTGTCTGCTGAAGTTACCAATTTAATGGAACTTTGAACATAATTACCTTCACTTCTCAACACAAAATAGCCACATGTGGAAAAAGGGCTAACTTCTGCGACATTTTGTTCTTTTCAGGTTTAATAGACGGCCAGGCAGCAGATGCATCTCGAAGCTTTTGTATTATGTATGGGGAGAGCGCATCGTGCCAAACTAGTCAGATAAGTATTTTCTACATTAGCTGTCGTCTGGTAGTGGCATTTTATTCTTCTTCAAACTTTGTTTGACAGCTTTAACTCAGAATAAGATTTCTACATGCATGTAATGAATAAACTGCATGTGCAATGTCAGACTGTTATAGATCACATCAGAGAATTCGCATATACCGTTGATGATTAATTTCTCTCTCACATTTAGTATTGTTTTAACAACACTAAAAGAAACCTTAGGAAAATTGTCACTGTAATAAAAGAAATGAATAACCCTTGATAACCTTACAACGAAAGTCTGTTTTGTTAAAACTGAGTATCTGTACACAAGCGTGCCTCCATCGGCACGAATTAGTAAAATACTACTCACTTACATTTCGATTGGGTCTGTGTTTAATTGGTATGCTGTGTCATACTCAACAGGTATGCAAATGTGGCATTTCATTAATAAAGTTATGTATTCCTAGAGACCTAAATTTCGCTTGTCAGCAGCGGAACGAGGCGTTACCTGCTGTGCAGCATTGTAAGTTTTTCACCATTACACTATGAGCTGAAAGTATTTTCTTGTGATTTTCATATCGATGTTTGATCTGACTGCTTGTAGCTCTTTCACAGAATGGATAAAAACGTTACATTCAGCGAGATTAGGACCGCGAACCAGAAATGACCCTTTTTCAGAGGTCAGCACGTCACCACAGGGTTAGAAAAGTGGTCTGTGTTGCACATTTCTCTTAAGAGGCCAATAGAGTCTAGAACTCGTAAACCGCTATTTAAAGGACGAGTTTAGTTGCGATTTACACATGCGATGACTTTCCTGGGCTGAAAACCGTAAATTTACAATCTTTTGTTACACCTGAAGCGATAATAACTCAGATTATGCAATGGAAATGACAGGAAAAATCAAGTGAACTTCGAGGCTTAATTCCGTGCACACCAGGAAGTAACTCGTCGATCACAGAGTTGCCAAATATACCTTGCCTTGTTGCCAAATCTCAGTTACAGTACTAGCAGGAAGAAGACGAACCGATGTGATCCTACAGCGGGCTGGGAAGTGACCACAGCTGGCCTTTCAAAGACGCGGCTCCGACGTCCTGGATTACATAATGCGTCTGCTTCGCATTGCTGTAACCAGGTTTAGGGACTGGAGCGTAGTTTCAAATAATACTCAGAAGTGACTGCAAACTAAAAATCATAAATCAGTCACTCTCATAGTTGTTTTTATATTTCTTTCGTAACTATACTCAAACCGAAGAAACTTATTCTCGGACGTTTTCGTGCCTCGCCAATACTCGAGCACACCAAACAAATAAAAATAAAAAAAGAATGTGTGTGTGTGTGTGTGTGTGTGAGAGAGAGAGAGAGAGAGAGAGAGAGAGAGAGAGAGAGAGAGAGAAATAAAGATAAAGAAGAGTGAGAGGGAGGGTAAAAAATTGTTGCAAAGAAATTGAATACCGGTATGTAAAGAAATCTTTCATTAAAATAATACGTTCCACATCATTACAAAGTGTCATATTCATGATCTATAGAACAAGTATTAATCCAATATAATCTAATCAATCATATTGCTCACTAGCCTTGAAGTGTCATGAATTACCGAAATTTTCGCCAATGTCAGTAACCAAATCTAAACTTGAAAATAAAAGAGGACAGTTTTTGTAATAAACCTGGGCTCATATCAAGATCCTTTCATCCCTGTTAACTAACCACGAAAGATGTCTGATATACCTCCATTCAGAAGTAACAAAGTGTGTATGCATTTAAAGATGAAGTGCATGATGTGAAGTTCTGTGATGGAGGTACGAACCCAACACGTAATCGGATTGTTAACTAAGTAAAATCAAATGTTACATATCGGTTTTCTTACCAGCTGCTAGGTGTTTGAATCTAAAATAAGGGTATACATTTTTTTGCCTGAGCGACAATCGAACCGCACTCCTATCGTTCTTCTTTATCGTACACGAATACAGCTTAAGTATCAATTGCTTACTCACCAACAGTAAGATGTGTGCGTGTTTGATCAGAAATTGTTGGCAACACATGAACAGACATTAAAAATACACGTCAATTGTCACTAGCGAGTCGGTGTGCTCGTGATAGGGCTTGAAATGAAATTATGACTCTCTTTGTACTGGATCAGGAATCGGACCCACATACTTACGTTTGGAGGTGACCTAGAGAAGATTGCAGTCTTGGAAAAAGCAACGAAATGATTGAAGTATCCTGTTCCGAGAGATTCAGATCCTCGAAAGAGGAGATACGAATTCGAATCATAGTCTAGCACCAAATTTTTCAACGCCTCTAGTTCAATCAAGTACAAGTAAAATAAGAGCCATTTTCCTTTAAATGGCTATCGGTTCATCAAATAAAATAAAATTTTGTAATGTAAGTAAGCACATTGCTGTTGTGAGTATGATGTTGCACCGCCCAGACCCTGTAATGATAAAGGGCCCGTTTGGGTCAGGCATATTGCATACAGAAGTGGAACAGAGAGCACCACTAAATTCTACAACCCGTATGCATTGCATACACACAGAAATTACTGTTACACTTTACTAATGGAGCCCAATGAGTGAATTGCATATTTTCCGATGAGAAAGAGCACTGGGAAGCAGTCTTCGCTACATTAGGTTACTTAAATTGGTGTCACTCTGAGCTAGAATTTATGGTCAGCGACTAAGTGTAAGGACAATGAATCGGATGCAGGTTTTGCAACTGTGAAATACTTTCCTACATTATAGAAGCGAATATTAAATTTGAACTAATATTCCGAAAATTTTGAACTTGGATAGCTTAGAATGAAAATCTTTCTGTTTATTTCAAAGGAATACAATTGATTTTCTGTAACATTCTCTGTCATACTCAATTTGAAACAGGTCACGTCGACCAAATCATATGGAAGAACTGACAGCGACGTATTTCGGGAGGCAGTAAGATCACTTGGCTTTTGGTTTGGAAGTATTCGGCAGCCAATTCTAGCCGCAAGTGAATGAAGAAAGGCAGCGCGTTTTTGTTAGCAAGTTATGTCTTCATCAATTACTTTAGTTTCGATGTAATCTACGAGTAATTGCTGATGTTTGATATTAACATGAAAAGAATACCGTAGACAGGGAAAGAACTTGTTATGGGCAACTACTTCCATAATGACTAAAAGGCATTAAATGATCTCCAAGCAAATGTGTTCCAGCAGCAGTATGAAGAAAGTGATAATAATAAGTACGGTAATAATTGAATTATCCGGTAACTTCACACTTCACAATAGATTTTCTCGAATTAAGATATTTCCTGAATTAGTGACAATTTCAAAATGGCTTCACATCAAGGCTATGATGTCTAGTAGCGTCTTTACATAGTGCTGACGTGAGAATAGCATAATATCCGCGTCACAAGCTTCCTTCTACTTAACCACATAATAGACTCTCATTTTTTCCACCGTGACTAATTTTGTAAGGTAAGTACATCATCCGTTACAGCACACTCCTGGGACTGGGAAATGTGGTCTGGTGGAACGAACTATCACAAGTGCAGTGCGTCGGTACAAGCATTTACATTTAAGAGGCACAAACAGATTTACTTTAGTTCTGGTAACCTCAAGAGGAAGACGTTATAATAAAGAATCCGCATTAAACATCACGTTCCTTCATGCCCAACTGGACAGAGCCGGTTTCCTTTGGGAAATGACGTAGGCGGAGGTCACTGTAAACAGAAATACTGTCGCCAGTAAACTTACGTACATCACAAAATTTTATTTTATTTGATGAACCGATAGCCGTTTAAAGAAACATGGCTCTTATTTTACTTGTACTTCATTGAACTAGAGCCGTTGAAAAATTTGGTGCTGGACTATGATTCGAATTCGTATCTCCTCTTTCGAGGATCTGAATCTCTCGGAACAGGATAGTTCAATCATTTCGTTCCTTTTTCCAAGACTGCAATCTTCTCTATGTCACCTCTAAAGGTAAGTATGTGGGTCCGATTCCTGATCCAGTACAAAAATATTCATAATTTCATTTCAAGCTCTACCACGTACGTGCACACCGACCTGCTAGTGAAAATTAAAGTGTATTTTTAATGCCTGTTCAAGTGTTGCCAACAATTTTTGGTCAAACACGCACACATCTTACTGCTGGTGAGTTAGCAATTGATACTTAAGCTATATTCGTGGACGATAAAGAAGAACGATAGGAGTGCGGTTCGATTGTCGCTCAGACGCAAAAATTTGTATCCTTATTTTAGATTCAAACCGAAACGAAACATTTGATTTTACTTAGTTAACAAACCGATTACGTGATGGGTACGTACCTCTGTCACAGAACTTCACATCATGCACTTCATCTTTAAATGCATACACACTTTGTTACTTCTGAATGGAGGTATATCAGACATCTTTCGTGGTTAGTTAACAGGGATGAAAGGGTCTTGATAGGAGCCCCGGTATATTTCAAAAAGTGTCGTCTTTTATTTCCAAGTTTAGATTTGGTTACTGATATTGGCGAAAATTTCGGTAATTCATGACACTTCAAGGCTAGTGAGCAATATGATTGATTAGATTAGATTGGATTAATACTTGTTCTATAGATCATGAATACGACACTTCGTAATGATGTGGAACGTGTTATTTTAATGAAAGATTTCTTTACATACCGTTATTCAATTTCCTTACAACAATTTTTTACCCTCTGTCTCATTCTTCTTTATCTTTATTTCTCTCTCTCTCTCTCTTTCTCTCTCTCGCTCTCTCTCTCTTCTCTCTTTCTCTCTCTCGCTCTCTCTCTCTTCTCTCTTTTTCTCTCTCTCTCTCTCTCTCTCTCTCTCTCTCTCTCTCTCTCTCTCTCACACACACACACACACACACACACACACACACACACACACACACACACACACTCATTCTTTTTTTATTTTTATTTGTTTGGTGTGCTCGAGTATCGGCGAGGCACGAAAACGTCCGTGAATAAGTTTCTTCGGTTTGAGTATAGTTACGAAAGAAATATAAAAACAACTATGAGAGTGACTGATTTATAATGCTTAGTTTGCAGTCATTTCTGAGTATTATTTGTAACTACGCTCCAGTCCCTAAACCTGGTTACAGCAATGCGAAGCAGACGCATTACGTATTGCAGGCCGTCACAGCCGCGTCTTTGAAAGGCCAGCTGTGGTCACTTCCCAGCCCACTGTAGGATCACATCAGTTCGTCTTCTTCCTGCTAGTACTGTAACTGAGATTTGGCAACAAGGCAAGGTATATTTGGAAACTCTGTGATCGACGAGTTACTTCATGGTGTGCAGGGAATTAAGCCTCAAAGTTCACTTGATTTTTCCTGTCATTTCCATTGCATAATCTGAGTTATTATCGCTTCAGGTGTAACAAAAGATTGTAAATTTACGGTTTTCAGCCCAGGAAAGTCATTGCATGTGTAAATCGCAACTAAACTGGTCCTTTAAATAGCGGTTTACGAGTTCTAGACTCTATTGGCCTCGTAAGAGAAATGCGCAACACATACCTCTTTGCTAGCTCTGTGGTGACGTGCTGACCTCTAAAAAAGCGTTAGTTGTGGTTCGCGGTTGTAATCTCGCTGAATGTAACGTTTTTATCCCTTCTGAGAAAGAACTACAAGCAGTCAGATCAAACATCGGTAACGAAATCGCAAGAAAATACTTTCAGCTCATAGTGCAATGGTGAAAACCTTACAATGCTGCACAGCAGGTAACTCCTCGATCCGCTGCTGACAAGCAAATTTTGGGTCTCTAGGAATACATAACTTTATTTATGAAATGCCACATTTGCATACCTGTTGAGTATGACACAGCATACCATTTAAACACAGACCCAATCGAAATCGAAGTGAGTAGTATTTTACTAATTCGTGCCGATAGAGGCACGCTTGTGTACAGATACTCAGTTTTAACAAAACAGACTTTCGTTGTAAGGTTATCAAGGGTATTTCATTTCTTTTAATACAGTGACAATTTTCCTAAGGTTTCTTTTAGTGTTGTTAAAACAACACTAAACATGAGAGAGAAATTAATCATCAACGATATATGCAAATTCTCTGATGTGATCTGTAACAGTCTGACATTGCACATGCAGTTTATTCATTACATGCATGTAGAAAACTTATTCTGAGTTAAAGCTGTCAAACAAAGTTTGAAGAAGAATAAAATGCCACTACCAGACGACAGCTAATGTAGAAAATACTTATCTGACTAGTTTGGCACGATGCGCTCTCCCCATACATAATACAAAAGCTTCGAGATGCATCTGCTGCCTGGCAGTCTATTAAACCTGAAAAGAACAAAATGTCGCAGAAGTTAGCCCTTTTTCCACATGTGGCTATTTTGTGTTGAGAAGTGAAGGTAATTATGTTCAAAGTTCCATTAAATTGGTAACTTCAGCAGACAGCAGAATTGCGTTGTAAAAAATGTAGCAGCAAATGAAATGGAACTCGCGACATCTTATCTACGGCGTGTGACGCTTACCGTGACGCTACTAGCTGTCACCTACCTACAGCAGCTCCAGGAGTCAACAATAGTTCCTCCAGAACCTCTGCATTCCACAGTGCTATGAGATAATACATATGGCTGGATCTAGACTTCTGATAGACAGACAGTTACAGTTTTTCTTTTGCACTGCACGACGTTTTCAACAAACAGATTACGCAATGGAGTAGCTCAAATGGAAAGGAACACTTCCTCTTTAAATTTCTGCATCCTACACTGTTGGCAGTTCTGTGTAGGTGGCAGTTATATGATTTTATTTCGGTGATTACAAAATAGAGTCGAATGTATGCACTGGGGAGCCGAGGGAGGTAGTTCATGGCGATTCGGTCAACCAAGTAAATGAATGTACTGTACATGCTGCCAACCATTACAGGGTGCCTGTGTGTCAGAATTCTCATCGAGTGTGCCGCAACGGTGTTATGAAAGAAAAATGAGGCACACAGAAGACGATTTGGTGGTATGTTGGACTGATGATATGTTGCTATGATGATGGTCCGGGTTTGATTCCAACTTCCTTCTATTATTTTTAACAGGGAGAGACAGATTCTATTCTGTTCTGGCTACGCCAAGTGAAGAAGGTATAATGGCATTGTGGTCTGAAATTCACATTAAACATGATATTCCTTCTCTACCAAGTAGTCGTTAGGTTGCAACACAAGAAAGTCAGGTGTGAGGGAAGGTGGGAACTCAGTCACCAGTATCCTTTCTTATACTAGATACTTATTTATAGTGACGAAACAAATGCTATGTAGAGTCACAGGACCCTTATTCCATCTTTTATTTGAGCTTCTGTGTGTCGATAAAATTGGTTCTGAACTTGGAATGCAACTCAGACCGCCCTTAATGCGGAATTTGGTCCCTTCGAGACAATTCAGCTCGACTACAATTTGTTGTTTGTTCAAAACTGCAGATTCCTCAACATCTCCACATATTGCACGTGAATGGGTTCGAATGCTGGCCCGGCACTAAAGTTTTCATTATGTATTATCAAGCTCTAGCATGAGAACACCTATCTGCTGATGGATAATAATTTTGATTTTTAACGCCTTTTCATTCGTTGTCAACACTAACGATATCTGACGTTTTTCATTCCCAGTGAGACACAGAAATATTTGAGAGATCACGCTAAGTTCAAGGAAGTTATTCCGAGCAGCTGGTGGAGAAAAATTCTGTAGCTGACGTCTCTTTGTGTGTAGTCAACAATGGTATGTGTGGGGTTCGATTCCCAGTCAGCATTGAACTCTTCGTCATATTATCTCTAGTTCAAACATGCTCACATGTCGCTGCTGATGTAACAAACCCATATTTAACGTTCGTTTTCTCTAATAAATAGCAGCGACAGGTTCCGCGTTGGAGTCCTGGGAAGGAAAAAATTAATGTTTCGTCTCGTCATTTCAGTTACAACATCTAGCTACTGCCTAGAAAATCCGATATGTCACAGTTGATTGTGCTTCGATAACAATCCGACTAGGTTCTGGGTTCGAATCCCTGTCTAACACAAAGCTTTACATCACGGCGTTTCAAGTAAGTTACTTGTGAAGAAGCAATATTTAACATCTCTCGTTGCTCGTTAACGGGGACAATAGATGCTGGGTAGGAATTCGCGTCGGTTAAAAATGTTTACGTTATGTAATTTAAAGTTGATATTTGCTAACTGATACTGTCTAAAATCGTGGTATATCACTTTCTGTATGCCTAGTCAGGAATTACTGTTAGTTTCCGTCAGTCACGAAATCTTAGTCTGCATGACCTGTGTTTGAATCCAAATGCAGAACGAGACGGTTCGTCGTGTCATTTGAAGTTCATACTTATTCTCTACTAGCTGCTCGTGATTAACGTAAATTTTTAATATCGTTTGGTGTTAAATAACAAGTACGGTATGTTACTTTGAATAGGAAATCATGAATACGACGAACTTACTCCATGCATTACCTATCTGACGTAATAATGAGAGTGGTAACATTTCAAGTGTGTCATTTATTGCAATAAATGTGAGCTTACAAGCCTTAAGGACAGTCTTATCTGTGATAAGGTGTTCCCTGATATTTGAAGTATCATGGTATTACATTAGATCTTGAATTATTGCGATACAGAGCCGAATTTTCTAGTGGTGAATTGTTGGAGCCATTTTCTATAGTCAAACGACTGTACGAAGGAGCGATTAGAGGACCTGTTAGAGAGCTGCGTTATGTGGGTTGCATGCGAATCAGGCGAAATGCAATTCAGATCGTTCGGATACTTTTGAACACGACTGTACGTGACCACCATGCACCAGGTTTGTGACGGGCGCCTCCCTTACGTGAAGCTTGCTGGATATCTTTACGCCCACAACCATATCACCGCCGGTATCAGTAGGCACATCAGCCCTATATGGCACACGTTTCTGACTTCATCATCGACTTCAGTAACGCTCTCACTCGTCTAACACGGGCCTTCCTCGAACCACAGGTTTCTACACTCCACTACTGCGCTGCATATCTGTCAACAACGTAGAAATCAAACATCCATCGACGTGGTGGTCCACGGTTTGGCGCCATGTCCACCAGCCTTTACTTCCCTCCAACATGTTATCATGTTGTTTGTACAAAATGCGCCACAAATCAATGTCTTCACGCAATCGGATTGTTGGGTACCACCTCGTGGACGATGATGACTGCCACCTGATTTGTGCTGCCACCAATGACTTCTGCAAACTGGGTCGACTGTTCGCTTCCTGCTAACTCCGCGTTCCGTCGGATTCGTTTGACCCAAGGACTTTCATCCATCCTGAGGACACTCATATCCCCGCCATCAAGAGTCACGCTCTTGTGTGGGTCAAGGGAAGGACGATCACTTCCCTGCATAATGACGGTGATAAATCACGCCTTGACTTCTGGCACTACTTACGAACCGCCGGCAATGAAATGGAGCACCGACTGCGATACCGCACCTTCCTCGCCAATTACCTTCGCATGATTTTTACGTCACCCCGCTCAGCTTGAAATGTCCCCTTAGAAAAATTATTGAATTACAGTGCTGGTTAACCCCTTACGTTATTTGAACGTACTCAGACATTTCGCTCTTTACTTATTCTGATCATCACTAAACTGACACACAATATTTTTAGCGCAACGCAATCTGATTTTCAAAAATCCCTACAAAAGCATGGCCCTGACTAACATTAACCTATACCTTTCACAAATAACTTACCTCACAAAAATCTTCGTTACTCGAACTACTGCAACGCAGCGAGCGCCGCTACTGCTAGCTAAATAAAAGATTCAAACTACTGAAGGCACTAACTACTGATAGACGTAGTTAGCAAATGAAAGATTTTGATAGAGAACAAACAATGTATTTACCTTAATAGTGTTCAAAAGTCATAATATATAGCAGTTCATGACATCCAGTCTTACAAATTTACTGTCTCTGATGGACACACGTCCAGATCATCGGCTCTCAAAACTCCGCCATCTCTCTCCCCACATCCACCGCTGCTGGCGGCTCACCTCCAACTGCGCAACGCTACGCGCTGTTAACATCCAGCTGCCCAACACTACAATAGCAAACAACAATGCAAACCAGCGACAGAGTGCACAAAGCACAGCCAGTGATTTTCATACAGAGCGCTACTTGGCGTTACCAATATAAAAACCAAAACAGCCTACTTACAAGCTGGATGGGACCACGTGCGGTCGGCACCAGCCCCCCGCTGACGTCTGAGTCTCCCTGCGCTACGTTTCTACAGAGTCAATTTTTCCACAGTGTACAAACTCTAGAACTTTATCGATCAGAGGATACGGAGCGAAAAAGGTCTACCGAACTTATGTCCGGAAATGCATGGTTTCCATGCTGGAGACCATTTATTCAGTCATACATTATTACAGAGATTCTACATCTACATCTACATCCATACTCCGCACGCCACCTGACGGTGTGTGGCGGAGGGTACCCTGAGTACCTCTATCGGTTCTCCCTTCTATTCCAGTCTCGTATTGTTCGTGGAAAGAAGGATTGTCGGTATGCTTCTGTGTGGGCTCTAATCTCTCTGATTTTATCCTCATGGTCTCTTCGCGAGATATACGTATGGGGAGCAATATACTGCTTGACTCTTCGGTGAAGGTATGTTCTCGAAACTTTAACAAAAGCCCGTACCGAGCTACTGAGCGTCTCTCCTGCAGAGTCTTCCACTGGAGTTTATCTATCATCTCCGTAACGTTTTCGCGATTACTAAATGATCCTGTAACAAAGCGCGCTGCTCTTCGTTCGATCTTCTCTATCTCTTCTATGAACCCTATCTGGTACGGATCCCACACTGCTGAGCAGTATTCAAGCAGTGGGCGAACAAGCGTACTGTAACCTACTTCCTTTGTTTTCAAATTGCATTTCCTTAGGATTCTTCCAATGAATCTCAGTCTGGCATCTGCTTTACCGACGATCAACTTTATATGATCATTCCATTTTAAATCACTCCTAATGCGTACTCCCAGATAATTTATGGAATTAACTGCTTCCAGTTGCTGATCTGCTATTTTGTAGCTAAATGATGAGGGAATTATCTTTCTGTGTATTCGCAGCACATTACACTTGTCTACATAGAGATTCAATTGCCCTTCCTTGCACCATGCGTTAATTCGCTGCAGATCCTCCTGAATTTCAGTACAATTTTCCATTGTTACAACCTCTCGATACACCACAGCATCATCTGCAAAAAGCCTCAGTGAACTTCCGATGTCATCCACAAGGTAATTTATGTATATGGTGAATAGCAAAGGACATATGACACTCCCCTGCGGCACACCTGAAATCACTCCTACTCCGGAAGACTTCTCTCCATTGAGAATGACATGCTGCGTTCTGTTATCTAGGAACTCTTCAATCCAATCACACAATTGGTCTGATAGTCCATATGCTCTTACAATGCTCATTAAACGACTGTGGGGAACTGTATCGAACGCCTTGCGGAAGTCAAGAAACACGGCATCTACCTGTGAACCCGTGTCTATGGTCCTCTTTGGTCTAATACGTGCTGTACCACGCAGCCACAGTTACAGCATGTGTTGAAAATGGTTTCCGTGTTCCTCAAAGCATACGTGTCCACGCTGAAGCAAGTTCTGTCTCACACGTTCACATTGTCCAGACTGTATCCAAACAGTTTCAAATGCAGCATGAATACGCTGATCCAGTGTCTCCACATCTGCAACGGGCTCTGCATATGCGATTCTTTTGAGAAGGCCCCATAACCAGAAATCGCACGGGTTGAGAGCCGGTGAACGAGCAGGCCGTGTAACTGGAATCCCTCGTCCGATCCATAGACCAGGGAAGACAAGATTAAGATGCGCCCGGAGGTTAATGGCGAAGTGGACTGGAGAACCGTCATGTAGCACCCACATAACCCTTCAAATCATCAATGGCAATTCTTCCAGCAGGAGAGGCAAAGTCACACGTAAGAAACGCCCATAGTTCCGGCCTGTTAGGCGACGTGGAAGGAAAACTGGTCCCAAAATACGGTCGCCAATTATCCCAGCTCACACGTTCCGGCTGCACCTATGTTGATGATTCCCTTTCACTATACCACGGAGATTCCGCATACTATGCCACAAATGACTGTTATGAATGTCGAAGATACCACTCCTCGTAAATGTGGCTTCTGTGAATAGGATTGATGTCACAAATCCCGGAATCATGGGTGCCTGGCGAAGAAACCAGTGACAAAACTGCTTCCGATGTGGTAAGTCTGTCGCTAATAAGGCCTGCACACTCTGTAAACGATAAGGTAGTAACCCGTTAAGGCAGTAACAACTGTCATGGAGAAAGTTCCACACTGTCGTCTGGCTTACCCTGTTCTGGCGGGGCAACTGCCCGGTACTGACTCGGCAGTCGCATTCCTTGGTGTTAATCACATTTTCCTCCAAGTATGGTGTCCGAATATTTCGGGTACGTCCTTCATGGTTTCCTGCTTCCTGAAACGACCCTGTCTCAGACAAACGGCCGAACACTCTTGTAAACATTGAATTCTGTGGTTGTTGTCAGCAGGGATAAGTCTCCTGATACAACCTCGCTGCTCACTGTCCATTGCCATTTGCCTCTCCACAAGTAAATACCATTTCGGCAGGGTCTCAATTCGAATACGGAACCATTCTGTACAACGATATATCACATCCACAACAAGGTGAGTCAGCAAGAGAAGTAAATCAGATTTAACATTATCAATTACCATGGCAGGAAAGAGTGCTAGGGCATGACGTAAACTATGCGATCAAAAGTATCCGGACATCCCGAAAAACATATGTTCTTCACACTAGATGAATTGTGCTGCCATCTACTGCCAGTTACTCCGTATCAGCTTCCTCAGTAGTCATTACACATCGCGAGAGAGCAGATTGGGGCACTCCGCGGAACTCACGGACTTGGAACGCGGACTTTGAACGCGGTCATGTGATTGAGTGTCACTTGTGTCACACGTGTGTACGCGAGATTTCCCCACTCCTAAACATCCCTAGCTCCACTGTTTCCGATGTGATAAGTGGAAACGTGAAGGGACACCTACAGCACAGAAGCGTACAGGCCGACCTCGTCTGTTGAGTGACAGAGACCTCCGACAGTTGAAGAGGGTCATTATGTGCAATATGCAGACATCTATCCAAACCTTCACACAGGAATCCCAAGTTGCATCAGGATCCACTGCAAGTACTATGACAGTTAGGCAGGAGGTGAGAATACTTGGATATCATGGTCGAGCAGCTGCTCATAAGCCACCATCAGGCCGGTCAATGCTAAACAACGCTTCACTTGGTGTAAGGAGCGTAAACATTGGACGACTGAACAGTGGAAAAACGTTTTGTGGAGTTACGAATCACAGTACACAATGCGGCGACCGATGGCAGGGTGTGGGTATGGCGAATGCCCCGGTGAACGTCATTTGCCAGCCTATGTAGTGCCAAAAGTAAAATTCGGAGGCGCTGGTGTTACGGTGTGTTCGTGTTTTTCTTGGAGGGGGCTTGAAACCTTTGTTGTTTTCAGATGGTTCTAATGGCTCTGAGCACTATGGGACTTAACATCTATGGTCATCAGTCCCCTAGAACTTAGAACTACTTGAACCTAACTAACCTAAGGACATCACACACATCCATGCCCGAGGCAGGATTCGAACCTGCGACCGTAACGGTCACGCGGTTCCAGACTGAAGCGCCTAGAACCGCACGGCCACACCGACCGGCTCTTTGTTGTTTTTCGTGGCACTATGACAGTACAGGTCTACATTGATATTTTAAACACCTTCTTGTTTCCCACTCTTGAAGAGCAATTCGGGAATGGAGATTGTGTGGTGTCACCGCCAGACACCACACTTGCTAGGTGGTAGCCTTTAAACCGGCCGCGGTCCGGTAGTATACGTCGGACCCGCGTGTCGCCACTGTCAGTGATTGCAGACCGAGCGCCGCCACACGGCAGGTCTAGAGAGACGTCCTAGCACTCGCCCCAGTTGTACAGCCGACTTTGGTAGCGATGCTACACTGACAAATACGCTCTCATTTGCCGAGACGATAGTTAGCATAGCCTTCAGCTACGTCATTTGCTACGACCTAGCAAGGCGCCATTACCAGTTTATATTGAGATTATAATTCTGTATCATCAAGAGTGATGTTCTACAATTATGGATTAAAGTTAAGTATTACAGCAACTGCGTCCGTTTTTCTAAGTTCTCATTTCCTTGTAATGTTCCAGACCTCACGCCCGCCTGCGTGAGCTTAAACGCGTGCCTTTCGGCTTCCTCCAAACTCCGTAATTGGCTCCTGCCAATTCACAACAGATTGCATCTTTCAACACGAAACACGATCAAGCACCTGTTCATAATGCACGGCCTGTGGCGGAGTGGTTACTCGACAGTGACATCTTTGTAATGGACTGACCTGCACAGAGGCTTGACCGAAATCCCATAGAACACCACTGGGATGTTTTGGAACGCCGACTTCGTGCCAGGTCTCACCGACCGACATCGATACCTCTCCTCAGTGCATCACTCCGTGAAGAATGGGCTGCCATTCCCCAAGAAATCTTCCAGCACCTGATTGAACGTATGCCTGCGAGAGTGAAAGCTGTCATCAAGGCTAAGGATGGGCCAACACCATATTGAATTCCAGCATTACCGATGGACAGCGCCACGAACTTGTAAATCCTTTTCAGCCAGGTGTCCAGATACTTTAGATCACATAGTGTACAATAATCTTCGCTTCTCTGGATGTTCTAGAAAACTACTGCAGATACATTTCTGGGACATGGTTTATTACATTCACCAGACCAATGACAACAAAATAAATGGAAACCGTGCTTGACTTTAAACTCGTACAGTTTTGCGATGGCTTCATGATAGCGAAATTGCTAAATTTCGTTCAAAATGTTTTATTAGCCGTAACTCCGCAACTAAACATTTGCGGACTTATGTTTATATGAACCTTTTTTTTAGTTTTACTTATTGAGTAATGTATCAAAATATTTGCATATCTTCGTGAATCACCCTGTATCAGGGGCGTGAACTGTATCATGTTTTGAGAGATTACTATGAAGAACACGGAGATGCCACGTAGTCGTATAAGAGAGCGTCACAGCAGCTGTCAGAATTTGAAAGTGGCCTCGTTGTGGGTAGGCGTTTATCTGGCTGGTCGAACAGACAGAATCCAGATTTGTGGGGCATTCGGGTGCGACAGTGGCCCAATGTTGGACCGCACGGAAACGTGAGGGCAAGCATCCTCGTCGTCAAGATTCCAGCCGACGAAGTCTGACCGCCACGAGGGAGAATATCCGAATTGTGCATTAAGAACGTCGTAGCCCCGGCACATCCGCACCTGCCATTCGAGATCAGGTTATGGATTCCATGCAATATTTTGTCTCATCGTGCAGTGCTGGTCGGAGACTGGAAGCACCTGGGCTAGAGGATCCCGGCTGTCTTTAACACCGCAACACAAACGACTACGCTTGATTTGGTACCGTGACCGGGAAGCCATTACGACTGCTGAATGGTGCCGCATGTCTTCAACTACGAATCGCGTCTCTACACCACCCCGTCTGACAGTCATCGGCGAGTACTTTGCCAACCTGGAAAGAGTTACCATTCTTCTAATGTTTAGGAGAAGCACATCTGTGTTACTTAAGGCGTTATGGTGTAGGGACGCTTCGTGTACGACTTCAGGTCATGGCCGGTAGTGAAAAAAATTTATGTGTAGTTTTAGTGTTCACTGGCCAACAGCCTTACCGCAGTGATAACACTGCTGTCAGCCTAGGTTAGCGCTTGGATGGGTGGCCATCCGGTCTGCCGAGTGCTGTTGGTAAGCAGGGTGCACTCAGCACTTCTGAGGCAAACTGATGAGCTACTTGATTGAGAAGTAGTGGCTTCCGTCTCGTAAACTGACATACGGTCGGGAGAGCGGTGTGTTGACCACATGCCCCTCCATATCCACAGTGACACCTGTGGGCTGATGATGACACGGTCTTCAAAGACCTGTTCGGATGGAGTTTAGTTCAGTTTTTTAGTGTTATTGCGTCAGAACCCAGCCATTCAATAATTTATTAGCAAATTGTTGACAAATATTTGTATCTTTCATGAAATTCGTATTTTACTACTAGACCACATGTATAACATATCCCACGTACGAGTGCGTTAAGGCTGCTACGGCATCGTCCCTGTCAAACGGGAGGCGCCCGCGCTACACCGCCCTTGCCTGCAGCTAGTAGGTTGTGATTTTCTACAAAGTTCACGACGGGCAAGTGTGCCATTATGGCGGCAGAAACATAAAAAAATGAGATTTTGCTTGCATAAATACAGTGTGTTCAAACGAAAGTATTGAGTACCTTGAGAGGTGGCAGTACATACCGAAGCAAGAAAACTTAATACCAATAAAAGTAGATCTGGAAATGCATACTATCTGAGGTGTACGGGAGGTGTTCAATGTGGCGTCCATTCATGACAATGGACTCCTCTGCCCTTCGGCGTAAGGAATTACGCATCTTTTGAAGTATACGCGGTTCTTGTTGTGCTTGCTGGCACGCATTGAAGACGCGACCGTGTGCTGTTCGCACGTCGTCGACTGGCGTGGTGTAGACCAATTCCTCCAAGTGTCCCCATAACCAAAAGCTTAGGGGACTGATATTTCGGAACGAGCAGGCCAAGGTGTGCTTCCCCTCCCCCCCCCCCCCCCCCCTCTGACCAGTGTCCCCATAACCAAAAGTTTAGGGGACTGAGGTCTGGGAACAGGCAGGCCAAGGTGTGTTTCCCCTCTTCTCCCCCCCCCCACCCCCACCCCCAAGCCCACTCCCCCATTCTCGACCAATCCAGCAGTCCTGAAACGTCTGTGTCAGATCTTGAATGTGAACAGGGGATCTGTGGCACAATTCTCCAACAGCCATTGACAGAACCGCCGTCTGCAATGATGATCCTGTGGCCTTATGGCCCGGACGGAAAGTGCTGTACATAAATGGGTACAGCAATTGTTCAAGAATTAGAGGGCATGGGCTTACAGGTTACGTCCGTTTGCTAAACCATAGCAGAATATCATATCCGCCATTTCACTTGTCAATTAGTAGGTTTCTATTGGTAATAAGTGCCGGAAGATAGAAAATGTAAATGTACTACACCATTTGTAAGTACAAACAGCGCAATAACAGTAAACACATAAGTGAATTCGTGTTTGGAAGAAGTTAAAACACCATAATACGTACCCAGGGTTGACAGTACTGTAGAATAAGGCACTGAAACACGACGGAAACTATCGTAGCCTACAACACGAGGGCCGTTGTGGCAGAGCGGTTCTAGGCGCTTCCGTCCGGAACCACGAGGCTGCTACGGTCGCCGGGTCGAATCCTGCTTCGGCATGGATGTGTGTGATGTCCTTAGGTTAGCTAGGTTTAAGTAGTTCTAAGTCTAGGGGACTGATGACCTCTGATGTTAAGTTGCATAGTGCTTAGAGCCATTTTTGATTCATCCTGTACATAAAGCGAAGACGGGCCTGTGACGAAAATAACAATGGTAATGTATGACTTTTCGTTCTCTTGATTCTAAAAATCTGCAAGGTTATCACAAGATGTGCGAGGGTGTGTAAATGATTCAAAAATATACACATTAAAATTGCTACACCAAGAAGAAATGCAAATGATAAACGGGTATTCATTGGACAAATATATTATACTAGAACTGACATGTGATTATATTTTCACGCAGTTTGGGTGCATAGATCCAGAGAAATCAGTATCCAGAACAACCACCTCTGGCCGTAATAACGGCCTTGATATGCCTGGGCATTGAGTCAAACAGAGCTTGGATGGCGTGTACAGGTACAGCTGCCTATGCAACTTCAACACGATACTGCAGTTCATCAAGAGTAGTGACTGGGGTATTATGCCGAGCCAGTTGCTCGGCTACCATTGACCAGACGTTTTCAATTGGTGGGAGATCTGGAGAATGTGCTGGCCAGGGCAGCAGTCGAACATTTTCTGTATCCAGAAAGGCCCGTACAGGACCTGGAACATGCGGTCGTGCATTATCCTGCTGAAATGTAGGGTTTCGCAGGGATCGAATTAAGGGTAGATCCACGGGTGGCAAAACATCTGAAATGTAACGCCCACTGCTCAGAGTGCCGTCAGTGCGAACAAGAGATGACCGAGACGTGTAACCAATGTCACCCCATACCATCACGCCGGGTGATACGCCAGTATGGCGATGACGAATACGCGCTTCCAATGTGCGTTCACCGCGATGTCGCCAAACACGGATGCGACCATCATGATGCTGTAAGCAGAACCTACATTCATCCGAAAATATGTCGTTTTGCCATTCGTGCACCCAGGCTCATCGTTGAGTACACCATCGCAGGCGTCAAGGGTAACCGTAGCCATGGTCTCCGAGCTGATAGTCCATGCTGCTGCAAACGTCGTCGAACTGAGACGTGGCTGCACGATCCGTTACATCCATGCGGATAAGATGCCTGTTATCTGGACTGCTACTGATACGAGGCCGTTGGGATCCAGCACGGCGTTCCGTATTACCCTCCTGAACCCACCGTTTCCATATTCTGCCAACAGTCATTGGATATCGACCAACGCGAGCAGCAGTGTCGCGATACGATAAACCGCAATCGCGATAGGCTACAATCCGAACTTAATCAAAGTCGGAAACGTGATGGTACACATTTCTCCTCCTTACACGAGGCATCACAACAACGTTTCACCAGGCAACGCCGGTCAACTGCTGTTTGTGTATGAGAAATCGGTTGGAAACTTTCCTCATGTCAGCACGTTGTAGGCGTCGCCACCGGCGCCAACCTTGTGTGAATGCTCTGAAAAGCTAATCGTTTGCATATCACAGCATCTACTTCCTGTCGGTTAAATTTCGTGTCTGTAGCACGTCATCTTCGTGGTGTAGCAATTTGAATGGCCAGTAGTTTATGAGAAGAAATAGGTAGGCGTGTGACATACGGCAGTTATGGTCGTTGTGGGGGGTGCGCTCAGATTGCCTCAGTGGTAAGGCGACTGCTCGCGATAGGCGAGAGATCTCAGTTCGGGTACTGATCCGGAACAAATTTTCATGTATCACTTTAGATATTACACCTAAACCTACTACAGTTAAGTTCAATTACAGGAATAAATTTCAGTATTTGAAACTGTAGTTCGTCATCAGATATGCATATCATATTGTTTAATTCGAGATGGTACGCATCTAGTTCTGTTGGGACCTTTCTTCTGTATTTTGCTTTAGTGGACGGGTTTTGAGGTCCATACAAGCTATGTATTGTATTGAATGGCTATCTGGGGTGGGGGAGGGTAGCGTCTCTTGATTCTGGTATGTCAGTTGAGACTTCATGTGCTTGTGTGCTCAATAAAAATGTTTCATGGACCTTGTTGCATACTTCTCAACCTGGCACTACGACTTCTATCTACCACCATCATACCAGAATATTTAGTAATGTTTATGAAAATTCAGCTACTGGTATTCTGCAATATTGATCTGAATGAACATCTTGTACTTGAACCGAACTGCCATCCCCCTTCCTCGCCCCCCCCCCCCCCCCCCAGCCATCCCGAGAAGAAAAAATTATCTTCGCCCCTGGCTGCGTGAAAATAAAAACTGCTGGGCAAAATTCACTAGACATACTAGTAAAATATGTGTACAAATACTCATGAAATATGTTAAACATGTGTGAAAAGTCATGAGCAGAAAGCTCATCCTAAACTCCTGGAACGAAATGAACCAAATTTGCTACACATATTACTTGCAGTTTGGAAAGAAATACTGTTGGGGTAAGAGCCACCAGCCTCCTATTGGGGTGGGGTGAGTGTGATAACGCCTGGAGAGAAGGGAGGACGAGGGATGGAGAGCTGGCAAGGTGGAAGCAAGAGATAGTTACATAAAAGAGGAAATTGAGATGGGCACCGATAGGGGAGCAGGAAATGGACAGAGAGAGGCGAGAGGAGTAGATGGACAGAGCAGAAAATGGACAGAGACATGAGGAGGAAGAGACAGGCAGAGAGATGGGAAAAGAGGAGATAAACAGGCAGAGGGGGAAGAGGAAATCGTCAGAGGTAGGGAAGAGGAGGAAATGGACAGAGAGAGGGAAGAGGAGGAGATTGTCACAGAAAGGAAAGGAAAGGGGAGGTGATGCACATGGAGAGGTGGGAGACGAAGAGATGGCAAGAGACTTGGTGAGGAGCAGATGAACAGAGAGAGGGGGACGAGGACACCTACATCTACATCTACATCCATACTCCGCACGCCACCTGACGGTGTGTGGCGGAGGGTACCCTGAGTACCTCTATCGGTTATCCCTTCTATTCCAGTCACGTATTGTCCGTGGAAACAAAGATTCTCGGAATGCCTCTGTGTGGGCTCTAATCTCTCTGATTTGACAGAGAGAAGGGTAGGAGTAGATGGAACTGGAGAGGGAGGAGGAGATAGACAGAGAGAAAACGAGCAGGGGGGCAGAGGAGATGGCTTAATAGATGACTAGAATAAATACATACCTGGGGAACGTCGGGATCTCAGCCAGTATTGTATATATGTAGTAGTGCTCTACGCTGAAGGCAATATTGAGATGTCGGACAGCTTGCACTACATGTATATTATGCAGAGTTCCGTCAAAGATCATACAGAAGAAAGCTCGGCAAGTACGAAATCCCTCTCTCCCTCTTCCTCTCTGTCTCTCTCTCTCTCTGTCGCACGTACACCCACAGACCATTTTACATGTTTACGTGTAATATCGGACAAAACTGAGATCTTTATGAGCTGAGACCATTACTTTGTTTTATTATTCCAACACCTCTTGATGACGCAACAAAGGCTGTGTAGAGAATTTATTTCTATTCAGAGTTAAGGTTTACCGAGGAAATTCTAAATCACACAAGCCAGAATAATATTTGTAGACGCCACTGCACCAGCTGTGGAACTAGCACCTTTATAGCAGGGCGTCGAGATTATGTGTTCTTGTGTGCCCATAAATCGTTTGGATTACATCACATGGAGGAGAAGGAGTATCGACCAGCCGGCCGGCTTGTTATGGGCTCACAAGCTGCTCTTCAAGTCCATTAGCGCGGTCAGTAAGTTTGGCATCACAGTACATCACGTCACATCACATCACATCAGGACATCATGTTTACACGATATCTAATTCACCAAAGTTACTTCCATTATCAGTGGACACAATTCAGACTTCATCTTTGTTTATTCATCGAGAGTTGTGTCATTCTGTTCTTATACTCTTAGCCAAAAGAAAGAAACGAGAGTGAAAACAATTTGTCACTCACTCCTTCTTTCAGAGTCTCTCTTGCAACTTATTGCAAAACCAATATAAAGAAAATTTTCTCTTTTCTGATAGCTTTATCATTAGCGATGAATCATACGCGTGTTTGAACAAGAATGGGGAAGGAAATCTGGAGTACCATTGTTCAAGGACTCACTCTAAGTTTAAACGCAGCCAAAACCTCTCAGACAAACAGAAGCTAAACGATGTCAAAGTTAGCGTAAGGAGGGCTATGCGTGAAGCGTTCAGTGAATTCGAAAGTAAAATTCTATGTACCGACTTGACAGAAAATCCTAGGAAGTTCTGGTCTTACGTTAAATCAGTAAGTGGCTCGAAACAGCATATCCAGACACTCCGGGGTGATGATGGCATTGAAACAGAGGATGACACGCGTAAATCTGAAATACTAAACACCTTTTCCCAAAGCTGTTTCACAGAGGAAGACCGCACTGCAGCTCCTTCTCTAAATCCTCGCACAAACGAAAAAATGGCTGACATCGAAATAAGTGTCCAAGGAATAGAAAAGCAACTGGAATCACTCAACAGAGGAAAGTCCACTGGACCTGACGGGATACCAATTCGATTCTACACAGAGTACAAGAAAGAACTTGCCCCCCTTCTAACAGCCGTGTACCGCAAGTCTCTAGAGGCACGGAAGGTTCCAAATGAGTGGAAAAGAGCACAGGTAGCCCCAGTCTTCAAGAAGAGTCGTCGAGCAGATGCGCAAAACTATAGACCTATATCTCTGACGTCGATCTGTTGTAGAATTTTAGAACATGTTTTTTTCTCGAGTATCATGTCGTTTTTGGAAACCCAGAATCTACTATGTAGGAATCAACATGGATTTCGGAAACAGCGATCGTGTGAGACCCAACTCGCTTTATTTGTTCATGAGGCCCAGAAAATATTAGATACAGGCTCCCAGGTAGATGCTATTTTTCTTGACTTCCGGAAGGCGTTCGATACAGTTCCGCACTGTCGCGTGATAAACAAAGTACGAGCCTACGGAATATCAGACCAGCTGTGTGGCTGGATTGAAGAGTTTTTAGCAAACAGAACACAGTATGTTGTTATCAATGGAGAGACGTCTACATACGTTAAAGTAACCTCTGGCGTGCCACAGGGGAGTGTTATGGGACCATTGCTTTTCACAATATATATAAATGACCTAGTAGATAGTGTCGGAAGTCCCATGCGGCTTTTCGCGGATGATGCTGTAGTATACAGAGAAGTTGCAGCATTAGAAAATTGTAGCGAAATACAGGAAGATCTGCAGTGGATAGGCACTTGGTGCAGGGAGTGGCAACTGACCCTTAACATAGACAAATGTAATGTATTGCGAATACATAGAAAGTAGGATCCTTTATTGTATGATTATATGATAGCGGAACAAACACTGGTAGCAGTTACTTCTGTAAAATATCTGGGAGTATGAGTGCGGAACGATTTGAAGTGGAATGATCATATAAAATTAATTGTTGGTAAGGTGGGTACGAGGTTGAGATTCATTGGGAGAGTCCTTAGAAAATGCAGTCCATCAACAAAGGAGGTGGCTTATAAAACACTCGTTCGCCCTATACTTGAGTATTACTCGTCAGTGTGGGATCCGTACCAGATCGGGTTGACGGAGGAGATAGAGAAGATCCAAAGAAGAGCGGCGCGTTTCGTCACAGGGTTATTTGGTAACCGTGATAGCGTTACGGAGATGTTTAACAAACTCAAGTGGCAGACTCTGCAAGAGAGGCGCTCTGCATCGCGGTGTAGCTTGCTCGCCAGATTTCGAGAGGGTGCGTTTCTGGATGAGGTATCGAATATATTGCTTCCCCCTACTTATACCTCCTGAGGAGATCACGAATGTAAAATTAGAGAGATTAGAGCGCGCACGGAGGCTTTCAGACAGTCGTTCTTCCCGCGAACCATACGCGACTGGAACAGGAAAGGGAGGTAATGACAGTGGCACGTAAAGTGCCCTCCGCCACACACCGTTGGGTGGCTTGCGGAGTATAAATGTAGATGTAGATTTCAACATACACGTTAAGTGACGCGGGAGAACCAAGTAAACTATAATGCAGGGTGACTGCACAGGGATTCTATCCCCACTGATCCAGAATACGAGTCCAGTGTCTTAAGCATTGCGCTGCCTTAATCTAGCACTATGGAAAGAAGTCTGACCAGGGAGAGAGAACGCACTTGTGTTTGTCGACACAGAAACTATGCGACTGTGCAGTGAGTGGAGGCTGAATCTACATTTTCTAACACTGTATGGACTTGCTGAGTATTAGCGAAAATTTAGCTTTCTCCTGTCACTGTCGGGAATGTGTGATTTACAAACAATTCTTCTAACTGAATACACTAAATTTTAGATTCAAGCAAGTGAGGTGGGACAGTGGTTGAGACATAGGAACCGCATCCCGTCGAAAAAGGAGAATGTATCCGCTTTCAACTATCCGGATTTAGGTTGAACGTAATTTCTCTTAATTACTTAAGGGAAATGCCCGTATAATTCTTCCGAAAATGGCGCGACCGATCTCTTTTAACATATTTGTCCAATATGGGCAAGTGGTCAAAAACTTAATCTCCTCGTCGATAGGACATTAAACCCTTGCGTTTCTTTCTTCTTATAGGACTAACTGTGTAGCAAATAGTACGTGTGGTGTGTCATACTGACTGGACTGTCCTTACTTATTGCTCTTAGTACTTGAATTTCCCTGCCCTACCTTAAAGGCTCCCGACATTAGTTCCGTCTGCAGATACCGATAAAGATAAATCAGACGTATTAAAGCAATTTCAAACTACTGTCCTAAGTTAATTACACTGAAGCGCCAAAGAAACTGGTATAGGCTTTGTATTCAAATACAGCGATATGTAAGCAGGCAGAATACGGCGCTGCGGTCGGCAACGCCTATATAATACAAGTGTCTGGCGCCTTTAGACCGGTTGCTGCTCCTACAATGGCAGCTTATCAAGGGGTAAGAGAGTTTGAACGTGGTGTTGTAGTCGCCGCACGAGCAATGGGACACAGCATGTCCGAGGTAGCGATGAAGTGGGGATTTTCACGTACGACCATTTAACGAGTGTACCGTGAATATCAGGAATGCGATAAAACGTCGAACCTCTGACATTGCTGCGGCCGGAAAAAGATTCTGCAAGAACAGGACGAACGACTACTGAAGAGAATCGTTCAACGTGACAAAAGTGCAACCCTTTCGCAAATTGCTGCGGACTTCAATGATGGGCCACCAACAAGTGTTAGCGGGCGAACCATTCATCGAAACATTATCGATATGGGCTTTCGGAGCCCAAGCCCACTTGTGTACCCTTCATGACTGCATGACACAAAGCTTTGGACTTTTGATGACTGGAAACATGTTGCCTGGTCGGATGAGTCTTGACAAAGATTCTATCGAGCAGATGGACGTGTACGGGTATGGAGAGAACCTCATGAATCCATGTAACCTGAATGTCAGTAAAGGAGTGTTCAAGCTGGTGAAGGCTCAGTAATGGTGTGGTGCGTGTGCAGTAGGAATGATATGGGACCCCTGATACGTCTAGATACGACTCTGACAAGTGACACGTACGTAAGCATCCTGTCTGATCACCTGCATCCATTCGTGTCCATTGTGCATTTCGACAGACTTGGGCAATTCCAGCGGGACAATGCGACACCCCAAACGTCCAGAATTGCTACAGGGTGCCTCCTGGAACACTCTTCCTAGTTTAAACAAGCTTGCGGGGGCCATACACGATATTAGGCAGGTGTACCAGTTTCTTTGACTCTTCAGTGTTTTTGCATTACTTAAAAAGTGGAACTGAAGATGGTCTGTCTTTATTTACGAAAACTACATTTAACAGGAAAATTACTGCTACTTTAAGACAACAAGACGTGTCCTAATATTGTAGATGGGTTATCAACATCAATATTAAGATTCAGGAATTGAGGAAGGTTATTTAATTGTATTCCTTATTATTCCTGACAATTCCCTTGTGCTATATCAGCCATTTTTTCTGAATATCGTTGCCCTTAGTCTTGTGGTTAACCTTACTTTTCTTTCGCGGTTTTACTTGTTAGTATTTACAATTTTGCAGCAGAATGCTCTTCCTACTGCTACAGTTAACCCAACGGACGAAATCTATTAAAAAATGAAAAAAAAAACTTCGCAAAGGTGGAAAGTCGTTTGTGAGTCGTCTGAACTCTATTGTGTGCTCGTTGAATTTAACTGTTTGTGTACATTGTTTTATAGGGAGAAAACGTAGAGGCATTTGTCTCATTGATCTTCGCAAACTCCTAAAAAACAACATTGGCTTTCTGCACACCAGACCAATGGTCGTTTCTCCGTTGCATTTGATCCAAGATTCGTAAGTAAACGCAGTATCCCTTAAGCTAGACGAGAAGCTGCTATGTAAACCACTGGCCGTGATGAAAGAAATAGTGCCACCTACTGAACTAAACTGGGGCGACAGGAACAACATCCTAATATCCACAGCCATAAAGAGCCCTTTGCCGGCCGCGGTGGCCAAGCGGTTCTAGGCGCTTCAGTCCGGAACCGCGCGACTGATACGGTCGCAGGTTCGAATCCTGGCTCGTGCATGGATGTGTGTGATGTCCTTAGGTTAGTTAGGTTTAAGTAGTTCTAAGTTCTAGGGGATTGATGACCTCAGATGTTAAGTCTCACAGTGCTCAGAGCCATTTGAAAGAGCCCTTTGGCGCCCGACAGAGAGAAAGAAAGTATGAAAAATTTTAAATGGCAAGGAAATGTGAAGAAATTTAAAATACTGCATGTATATACGTCTTTTCACAAGGCTTTAATTTAGAAGGTCTTGGTCAGCTTAATTATCTTGACTATAAATTTACGTGGTTGACTTACCTTGTCTTTCCTTTTTAAAATTTCAACTGTTGATTGTAAAGATCTATCTGGTTAAATCTCAGCGGAGTTCCTTGTGTTTTAAAATTTAATTCTGGCGAATTTGTGTCAATATAATGTATTGTTAATGTAATATAGTAAAAGGTATATGGAAAATTCAGCAAGCGTCGTTGAATTCCGAAGGAAGAATAAAATTTTTTATTGTCATTTAAAAATAAATTTTGGGTACCTTGGTTGTGTGTCTGGCCTTCTCCCCTAATCAGCCACTGCCAATAGGGTCTAGTCTCAGAAGGAAATGGAAAAATGGGGTGAGGTGTAATTTTTCAGTGAGAGATTTAATTTTAAGGTAATCAGGGTATCTAATAAAAACGTAATTAGTGATATGGGTAAAAATTATACAATGTATTTCTTAGAACTTCCTTAGCCACACAAGCAGTGAGAAATGGACAAATTAACCAGCGTGAGGTCTAGTTTTGCAATAAATAAATAAAAAATTAAAAAGAAAAGTAAAAACTTGTTCCTCAACTTTAAGATTATCTGAGATTCTAATTTCGTTATCGTTTATGACTACGAACATTATAACTTATTAATTATTTTAACTAGCTATTGTCCCTCCCAGCCGGCCGGGGTGGCCGAGCGGTTCTAGGCGCTCCAGTCTGGAACAACGCAACCGCTGCGGTCGCAGGTTCGAATCCTGCCTCGGGCATGGATGTATGTGATGTCCTTAGGTTAGTTAGGTTTCAGTAGTTCTAAGTTCTAGGGGACTGATGACCTCAGAAGTTAAGTCCCATAGTGCTCAGAACCATTTGAACCATTTGTACCTCCCGCCGGAGGTTCGAATCCTCCCTCGGGCATTGGTGTATGTGTTGTCCTTAGCATAAATTGGTTTAAGTAGTGTGTAAGTCTAGGGACCGATGATCTCAGCAGTTTGGTCCCTTAGAAATTCACACACATTAGAACAACTAGCTATTGTCTCCCACAACGCATACTACAACACATGAAAATCAGCTTCTCATATAGCAAAATAGGTTTGCCAAGAACGTAATAGAAACTTCATTCGCGACATAGGGAGAAATAGTGACAGGTGATTTCTTGTATATTGTAGGTTCGATATTTTCTTAATTTCATGTGTGTTGAGTAGCAAAGGTAAGTTAATGGATAACCCCATACACACATAGGGGTAACGTATTAAGATTGCTAATCAGTCGTATTAGGGAACGGCTGTAGAATTTTGCAATAAAACTTTCAGGAACATAAAAAAATTTACGAAAGAAGCTATAGCTTTTACTATGAGAATTGATTTATTACAAAAAATAAATAATGAATGAAACAGGAAAGTTCAGTTCTGTGAGCTGCTAAGTGATCTTGAAGACTTCAGTTCAGTGTTAACGAAAGAATGAAACATATCGTTTTCCTACTGCAAGTGATCACTCGCATTTATTCCCACGTTCATTGTCGGTGAACATATATCTGAAATGGTCTGGGTCACATCCCTACAGTACACTATAACTTCCCGGCCACAAAAAACCGCGAGAATGATAAGAGACATTACCTACATTGTTTTAGTTCCTTTCTGTTACGGGATCTCACGTTGCCCTTCTGAATTATTATCTTGACTTTGTGTTTGGCTCCGGATGGACTTGTATTACACAAACAGAAGGGACTTCCGATTTGCCCACCGCACCCAAAGTCTCATCCCTGCAGTGCCTCCATAACTGTCCCATTCGTTCCACAGACATGTCTTAGAGTTTTCGATCCTTTACTTCTGCCATATTTGCCGTAGTCCTGTACCGTTGTGTCTGACGCGTCCGCTCAGTCACCCGATCTGAATATCATACAAAATGGAACAGCTGGGGTCGGCCGTGGTGGCTAAGCGGTTCTAGGCGCTTCAGTCCGTAACCGCGTGACTGCTACGGTCGCAGGTTCGAATCCTGCCTCGGGCATGGATGTGTGTGATGTCCTTAGGTTAGTTAGGTTTGATTAGTGCTAAGTTCTAGGGGACGCATGGCCACAGACGTTAAATCCCATAGTGCTCAGAGCCATTTGAACCATTTGGAACAGCTGGTGAAATGAATTAATCAGCGTCCCTTCAACCTGGTAGCTCCACGGAATCTAATCATCAACGAACGGCTCATCTGGATATGGTATACATGAAGAAATTTAAGGATTCTCTTATTCGCTGAATCGAAGACATTATCAGTGCTAGATGGTGTTACCTGCTACGAGGGGTGTTCATAAGTAATGCTACACATTTTTTTTTCTGAAAGCTGGTTCTCTGCTTGGAACGCACCTCCGTTACAGACTCCGTATAGTGCCGCCACGTATCGAACTTTGTGAAACTGTATGGTAATTTTTAACATTTTTATGCACCGACAGCAACTGATATTGTTTATATAAGAATATACAGCCTACAGTTGCAGGTTAACTTTATCGTTTACCTAGGTTTCAACGGTAGTAATACAGTCTTCTTCAGAACCTGCAAAAAGTTAATATTATAACGCACGCGTCAGATAACATTTTTGCTATGAATTAATTTCATACTTTATTATTCTAAGTTAATTACGTATCCAGCATGACTACGTTTTACATTCTACTACAGAGCCTTATAAACTGACCAACAATCTCGTATGAACATCAGTAGGAAAGGTTCTATTATTACAGAAAATTAATGGTCACATGTATTATGAATTATTGTAAACCTAATATAACTGGAAGCCTTCGAAGTATGCCCTATTTTTTAGTTACAGTTGATCGTTCAGTAAATTGCCTCTATCTGTAATTAGGTGTGCATAAATTTGTAGTTTCTCAACCGTGTCGAATCTGTATCCCTTAACTTCATAATCTAGTACCTCTGTCACGTAAAGATTTAGGTGTATGAGCCATTTGCGCCACATGCTCCGCAAAGGCTGACCCCCGTGTTCCTACGCCATTTATTGGAAGATGCTATAGCTCTGCCTGTTTGACCTATGCAATAACATGGGCAATCATCACACATAATCTTATATACGCCTGATTTCGCTGATTTATCACAGTCTTTCTCAAGGGAATGAACCAAATTTCGCTTTAAACTATTACTCGTCGAGAAGAAAATTTTGAAACCTGAATTTTTAACAGGACACATTACCTATTTAAGGATCAAACAACCATCTCTTGGTCTGATCTTAGGTTTGAGTATTTGTCTTTACTAAAGTCGTTGACCTTTTTCGCGTTTTCTTATGATATAACTGCCTCACTATCATGGATCATAGCCATTATTCTGTGCAGTACTCTCGAGAATTTGTAATTCTTTTTCGAGGTTGACATCTGACAACTGGATGGAAATCGCCCGATGGATACTAGAATAGAAAAACGCCATTTTATGCGCTTGGGGGTAGGTTGAATCGGCCGGGATGATGTTGTCTGAATGAGCTGCCTTCCGGAATATGTTGAACTCTATTTTAGCATCTTTAATAGTCAACGTTAAATCAAGATAATTTAGTGATCTATCAGCTGATTCCAATTCTTGTGTGAATTTTATTTTTTCATGTAGACTGTTAAACGTTGCAAAAAATTGCCATATTCCTTCTGGAGGGTTATTAGCCAGTAGAAGACTGTCGTCCACGTATCTCGCATAAAAGATAATGTCGTTCACCAATTCCGGGTAATTTCGGAAAAAAACCAATTCCAGAGAATTTATAAAAATTTCAGACACGATACATGCAAGTGGACTCCCCATAGCTAGGCCACATGGCTGTGAATATAATTTTTTATTGAATGAAAAATAATTGTATTTAAAACTCGTTCTAAGAAGTAACATTAGCTCATCAATTTCTATGATGGATAATTTATTGTGGTACCTTAAGTTTTGTTCTATAATGTTCAAGGTCTGACCCACTGGTACGTTTGTGTACAAGCTAATGATGTCAAATGACATCAATTTGGTGTTTTCGGAAAATGTTACGGTTGTAATTCTGTTGGGTAGGTCCACTGAATTTTTAATCGCCAAATTCTTTTGAAACACGAAATATTCTTTAGTTTTATAATGTAAGTGTCTTGCTAATTTATGATAAGCACTATTGGTGCTATCAACAATAGGGCGGATCGGATGGGAAACTTTGTGGAGCTTAAATTGACTCCTTAACGTCGGGGGCTTGGTGTTCATGTTTATCAATGCCTTTTTTTCTAAATTCTCCGATCATCTTCTTAGTATTGCTAAGACTCGCTCTATCCCTCTGTATGGCGTGCGTCGGGTCTACCTCTAGTGGTACGATACCATTCTCTTCAAAGAACATTTCTGTTTTCTGAATATATTCTTTTTTTGTAGAAACGATAATCGTGTTCTCCCTTATCGGCTTTAGTTATTAGGGCTTCGTTATTTCTTAGTTTTTCGTTAGTGTTTTTAACATTGCACATATCTTTCGTGAACGTATTACTACTTAGACACTGTTTTTGTATTATTTTACAAGCATCGTAAGCAAGCCTTGTGTGGATACTTTTATCTACTTTACCGCTATTAAGGCCAACCTTAAGATCCACTACCAACTTCCGAAGATTTTGAGGGGTCAGACTAGGTTCTATATTGTATTCGAAGACATTACTTCACAATTTATTTTCGTCCTCTGTGATAATGATATCTGTTTTATTTACAACGTGTTGATGAATCACAGACTGGGCAGCCTCCCTTTTGCGCGCATTTTGGGATACACCAGGATTAACTCTTTAACTTTTTGTCATGTCGTTGAGCAATTTCCATTTTACGATTATCTAACCATAAGCTGGCGTGTAGCCAGAACCCATGTATTTAAAAATTGTAGTTATCTCTAAAGGTTTTAGACACAAATAATTGGAGGTCATATGCTTCAGCGTTGAGGTTATCTTTTTTCGTGTAAAATTCCGCGGTTCTTTCAACTAATATTTTCTGTATCAATTTCCGTTTCAGACTAGGCGACTTATTGCACATTTTACTGTTTAAAAAACCTCATCAAATTCTGGTATTACGTTGCAAAATTTACATTGTTTAATAAAAGTGATGGCCATACCTGTTTTGCAGATATTATGCATAACATCTACATACTTATTAGCTGCTTTCTGGGCCTCGGCTGGCAAGAATTTCATAATTTTTATCATTTTTATGCAGCGACAACAACTGATATTTATATAAGAATATACAGCCTACAGTTGCAGGTTAACTTTATCGTTCACCTAGGTTTCAACGTTAGTAATACCGTCTTCTTCAGATCCTGCAAAAAGTTAATACTATAATGTGCTAGTAAATTATATTAGATATGGTCATCCTACAGGATGCAACGTGTAGTACTTACATAAAATATTATTTAAATAACTAAGGCCGATAAGGGGAACACGATTATCGTTTCTACAAAAAAAGAATATATTCAGAAAACAGAAATGTTCTTTGAAGAGAATGGTATCGTACCACTAGAGGTAGACCCGACGCCCGCCATACAGCGGGATATTAGAGCGAGTCTTAGCAATACTAAGAAGTTGATCGGAGAATTTCGAAAAAAGGCATCGATAAACATGAACCCCAAGCCCCCGACGTTAAGGAGTCAATTTAAGCTCCACAAAATTTCCCATCCGATCCGCTCTATTGTGGATAGCACCAATAGTGCTTATCATAAATTAGCGAGACACTTACATTATAAAATTAAAGAATATTTCGTGTTTCAAAATAATTTTTCAATTAAAAATTCAGTGGACCTACCCAACAGAATTACAACCGTAACATTTTCCGAAAACACCAAATTGGTGTCATTTGACATCATTAGCTTGTACACAAACGTACCAGTGGGTCAGACCTTGAACAATATAGAACAAAACTTAAGGTTCCACAATAAATTATCCACCATAGAAATTGATTAGCTAATGTTACTTCTTAGAACGACTCTTAAATACAATTATTTTTCATTCAATAAAAGATTATATTGACAGCCATGTGGCCTACCTATGGGGAGTCCACTTGCGTGTATCATGTCTGAAATTTTTATAAATTCTCTGGAATTGGTTTTTTTCCGAAATTACCCGGAATTAGTGAACAACATCATCTGTAATGCGAGATACGTGGATGACATTATTCTACTGGTTAACAACTCTCCAGAAGGAATAAAGCAAATTTTTGGAACGTTTAACAGTCTACATGAAAAAATAAAATTCACACAAGAATTGGAATCAGCTGATAGATCACTAAATTATCTTGATTTAACGTTAACTATTAAAGATGCTAAAATAGAGTTCAACATATTCCGGAAGGCAGCTCATTCAGACAACATCATCCCGGCCGATTCAACCTACCCCCAAGCGCATAAAATGGCGTTTTTCTATTCTAGTATCCATCGGGCGATTTCCATCCAGTTGTCAGATGTCAACCTCGAAAAAGAATTACAATTCTCGAGAGTATTGCACAGAATAATGGCTATGATCCAAAGATAGTGAGGCAGTTATATCATAAGAAAACGCGAAAAAGGTCAACGACTCTTGTAAACACAAATACTCAAACCCAAGATCAGACCAAGAAATGGTTGTTTGATCATTATATAGGTAATGTGTCCTACAAGATAGGGCGCCTGCTGAAAAATTCAGGTTTTAAAAATTTCCTTCTCGACAAGGAATAGTTTAAAGCAAAATTTGGTTCATTCCCTTCAGAAAGACTGTGATAAGTCAGCGAAATCAGGCGTATATAAGATTATGTGTGATGATTGCCCATGTTATTACATAGGTCAAACAGGCAGAGCTATAGCAGTAAGGATTAAAGAACATCTTCCAATAAAGGGCGTAGGAACACGGGGTCAGCCTTTGCGGAGCAAGTGGTGCAAATGGCTCATACACCTAAATCTTTACGTGACATAGAGCTACTAGATCATGAAGTTAAGGGATACAGACTCGGCACGGTTGAGGAACTAAACATTTATGCACACCTAATTACAGATAGAGGCAATTTACTGAACGATCAACTGTATCTAAAAAATAGGGCATACTTCGAAGGCTTCCAGCATATATTAGGTTTACAATAATTCATAATGCACGTGACCATTACTGTTTCTGTAATAACATAACCTTTCCTACTGATGTTCATAGGAGATTTGTTGGTCAGTTTATAAGGCTCTGTAGTAGAATGTAAAACGTAGTCATGCTGGATATGTAATTAACTTAGAATAATAAAGTATAAAATTAATTCATAGCAAAAATGTTATCTGACGCGTGCGTAATAAGAGTTTGATTCTATTCGTCTCGCGGATGCGTGCCGCCCTCCGTGAGGAAGATCGCAAAGCCCTCGCGGTCCGCAGTCTCTAGTCAGACGACGAGGCCCATACAACGGGCTTAAAGTGAATTTGCTACAGCTTGTTTAATAGAAGTGACAAAACCTTATGGTTATGCATCAAATTTTATAAAGTTGACTTAGGACATGGCTTGTTTTAGGCAAACATGTAAATAATATTTTATGTAATTACTACACGTTGCATCCTGTAGGATGACCATATCTAATTTAATTTACTAGCACATTTTAATATTAACTTTTTGCAGGTTCTGAAGAAGACGGTATTACTAACGTTGAAACCTAGGTAAACGATAAAGTTAACCTGCAACTGTAGGCGGTATATTCTTATAGAAACTATATGGGCTAAAGCGAGAATATTCCACGATGTCCCACAGAAAATTCCGCATTCTTTCAACCTAAACTGGCCAAAAAAGAAAATTCCTTGAATGACTTTTTGAACGACTCTCGTATTAGCTTGATGGGTATCGGGGTGACATTTGTCCGGTGTGTTGCTACCTTCCTTGGCCTGAACATTAATATATTTACATTCTTCTTTTCGATCTTTGAACGGACACCAGAGATGTATCGTATAGCGTTTCAGAAGAGGAAATGAAAGCCGAGAGACGCGCAGACGCAGTCTCGGCAGGCGGATTGCCTTTGTATTGATCGTCCGCGCGGCATGCCATGTCTATCGCGGTTTCTGACTCGCACACCTACCGCTTGGCACGGAACATAATTTATAAACTTACAAAACAGTTTTTATAACTTCAGTCACCTTTTACTAAAATCTCTTAGTACAACACGTTTGAGCAGCATGCTGCTATCGTCAGGTGCATTACAGTTACATATGTTTGTGACGGTATAGTAGAATCTTTCCTCACTTGGTATGCTAAACTTAGATGCTTTATAATGTTGCTCCATTCGAGGGCTCATGTGAGCTATAAAGTATTACTAGCGAACAAATTAGTAACACATACTGAGGATTCAGAGAGGACGAGGGGTAAAAGGAGGGAATGCTGGTGTTCAGTGTCTCTTCGAAAGCAAGCAATGTCATTATAGCAATTACATGTACTCAGTTAGAGAAGTATATGGAAAGTAATTGTTTTCAGTCACACCAAAGTAAAGTTTTATGTTAACCACAGAAAATCAAAGCGCCGAGAAGGGAGGGAAGTGACTGCAGATTCTCTACAATTAGTGTCCAGTGTTTTAATCAGCGAGTCACCTCGCTCTGTAACGCTTATAAGTAGTTGGAGATTCACGTCTCGTCTACACACACACACACACACACACACACACACACACACACACACATGCACACGCACACACACACAGCCGGCCGCGGTGGCAGTGCGGTTCTAGGCACTTTAGTCCGGGACCGCGCGACTACTACGGTCGCAGGTTCGAATCCTGCCTCGGGTATGGATGTGTGTGATGTCCTTAGGTTAGTTAGGTTTAAGTAGTTCTAAGTTCTAGGGGACTGATGACCATAGATGTTAAGTCCCATAGTGCTCAGAGCCATTTGTACTATTTTGAACACACACTCACACCCACACACACAAATACATATATACAAGTCAGCGCAGAAGAACACGTAGCTTAGCCCACTAAGCGTTCGGAATGGGATTGGTCCTGGCTCTGTAAAACGTGTGATGGAATTTGCCCTAAATGTTTAAGGGAAAATGCAGATCATAATGTCCGGAAAACGGCTCAAATACTTTCTTTCAGAACAAGAGCCCAGTGTCGTCACAACAGCGAGAAGATCTCTGGTCAATGGGTCTGAGAGAAAGCTTTTGCTTGTGCCGGCACGCTTCTCAACTGTCGCTCTGTTTATGTCGCGGTAGTAGTGTGGCCAGTAAAGACTGACCACATGATGCAGAGGCCCATTTTGTACACCTTTGGTGTACGGAACGAGGGTGTTGGACCTTTTTGGACCACTGGTACACAGCTGACACTTTACGTATGACAGTTCTGATAGTTGTTTGGGAGGACCACGCATTCTCCAACAGATAAACTGTAAAATCCCGTTAAAATTCAGTTTTGTTCAGTTTTATGCATACTACATTCATATGATGAGTCTTCAGTTCCTTACGCCAGCAAAATGTTTCAAAAAAGGCCATTCTTTCAGTAAGTCAGACTGCGTTACTTCAAGAAATTCAGCAACCAGAAATTATTTTTGTATTCATTTGGTTCAGCCAAGACACCTCTTAGGTTTTCCGCTATCTGCTACTGGCGTCTATTTAAGATGTTCTTAACTGTAATTCCTAGGCATTTAGTTGAATAATTACGTTTGATTAATAATAAGATGCACTTAACTTTTTCTGTAATAAGAAGTCAGTTTTTCCAAATTGTATGCAAAAGACACACACTTTAAGATTCACAGATGATGTGCAGTGTTCACCATTTGGGCGACTTATGAGTTAGTCTATACTGGAAATTACACCTAAACTCAAGTTTCAACTCTCGTATACATTTCGGAATTGCTTCTGAAGTCCGGTGTGCTTATCGACTTAATACTGCCGACCTTACAGCTTCATAAATGCCTCTGAATGACTAAAAAATGACGTTGTGTCATATTATTGTTTAATATTTAATGTATATACTGAATGTAGTATTGCTGTGTTATTTACAGTTAGTTTTTAATTTTTCCGCATTAATTATGTACAATGACTATGCTAGCATTTGACACGAACGGTTATCTAACTGTTCAAATGTTCAAATGTGTGTGAGATCTTATGGCACTTAACTGCTAAGGTTATCAGTCCCTAAGCTTACACACTACTTATCCTAAATTATCCTAAGGACAAACACACACACCGATGCCCGAGGCAGGAGTCGAACCTCTGCCGGGACCAGCCGCACAATCCATGTCTGCAGCGCCTTACCTAACTACCGTTGAGCCCGCATCTCGTGGTCGTGCGGTAGCGTTCTCGCTTCCCACGCCCGGTTTCCCGGGTTCGATTCCCGGCGGGGTCAGGGATTTTCTCTGCCTCGTGATGGCTGGGTGTTGTGTGCTGTCCTTAGGTTAGTTAGGTTTAAGTAGTTCTAAGTTCTAGGGGACTGATGACCATAGATGTTAAGTCCCATAGTGCTCAGAGCCATTTGAACCATTTGAACTAGCGTTGTAGAGAATTACTGTCATTAACAAAATGACAAATAAATTGGATTGAATGTTTCGAAAGTGACTTGGGAATCGTGCACACAACAAGTAATATCACATACTTCGCACATAGTTAATAGACTGACATATTGCACAAAACAATGGTCTGCAGTCCCTCCAAAGACATTCTGTCACCTCGTTGAAAGTGTCCCCAACAGAGTTGAAGCCGTCATAAAGTCGAAGGGTAGACGCACCCCATATTAATGTCCGGGTATTTTTGATTAGATAGTGTACATGGGAAGAATAATTTGTATAAGCGTAAGATTCCATTTTTGCACATGGATCAGCATTCAGCTGTAAGGACCCATTCAAGTGCATTTTCTTAAGGGCGGTCTTTTCCCAATTTTAACCACACCTGAAAATCCCGTAACATCAAGGAAATAAGTTCTCTGCGCTAGACCGAGAGACCTGGGGCCGTGATTAAGTCACCGGACACGCATTCGGGAAGACAAGGGTTTTGATCTCGCTCCGGCCATCTAGATTTAGGTTTTACCTAAACAGATTAAGGCAGATACGTGAATGATTTCTGTAGAAAGGCCACGATCGATTTTCTCCCGATTGATTGACCAATTCGAGCTTCTTTCCGGCCGTAATTGCGTTGTCATCCGTACATTGTCAAACTCGAATTTTCTTTTCTTCTTTCTGGCTGCTAACGTAGAAAACACTGATAACTATGGTAACATGTGTATTAATAATGTCAACGAGTTAGTTACATAGTAATCGTTTGTACAAACATATTTTGGATTTGATAGCAGAACAGGGCCTTCCGCATTAATTCATATGCGACGTAGTGTTAAGGAAGCTGCATTCAACACATGTGCTTTTGCTCGACTTGCCGGTTTTGTTCTAATAGTTTCTGATTTACTATATTTGCTTTCCCGTTATTCAGACAACATAATTTGTAAGACCGGAATCTCTTACAAACGTTTTCGTTAAATACGTTCGCCTCAGATAAATACAGAATCATGTATTTGCTAGCCGTCTCTTCCAGCTTTACGCTACGGGGGTGGACCATATTGCTGAGCATAACAGAAATAAGTACTTGACTTTGAATCACTGAATCTACGTGTTTGATGTGGGTGTCAGTCTTTTCAGGTCAAAAGGTGCTACATGTAGGACAATCTTTCCAAAATCTTGGATGTGATATAATTTGGCAGGCAAGCAAAGACGATCAACACCATCACTGGAAAAACCGCTAGATTTAATAGGTCATAATGAGTCTGTTGGAAAAGTCCTAAAATAGAACTGCGCAAATAGAAAACTATGTAAATGTAAGGACAACACAACACCCAGTCCCTGAGCGGAGAAAATCTCCGACCCAGCCGGGTATCGAACCTGGGCCGTTAGGTATGACTATCTATCGCGGTGACCACTCAGCTACCAGGGGGACAATGACGTCGTGTGAATGTCAGTTGGTTGCAGCGAATCAGTGTTGTGGGATAGTCGACGTGGAGACGTCATAGAATCAAAGAATGGAACTATCGTTATTGAACGTGTTCATGGTCACACCGCGATAGAAGTTACCTGGTTTGCTGGTATATCAACAGAGATAGACCAACTGGTCTGCTGGGACCGCTATACCAGTCGCTGCCAAAGGGAGCTACAGGTAATAGGTAACAGGAGGCGGGTACCTCACATAAGGTCATTGCTCACAGAGCCTCATAAATCTCCACGGCCGGCCGGAGTGGCCGAGCGGTTCTAGGCGCTACAGTCTGGAGCCGCGCGACCGCTACGGTCGCAGGTTCGAATCCTGCCTCGGGCATGGATGTGTGATGTCCTTAGGTTAGTTAGGTTTAAGTAGTTCTAAGTTCTAGGGGGACTGATGACCTCAGATGTTAAGTCTCATAGTGCTCAGAGCCATTTGAACCATTTGAAAGCTTCACGTCTTCAAAGCACCAAGCAAAATACACTACTGCCCATTAAAATTGCTACACCACAAAGATGATGTGCTACAGACGCGAAATTTAGCCGACAGGAAGAAGATGCTGTGATATGCAAATGATTAGCTTTTCAGAGCATTCACACAAGGTTGGCGCCGGTGGCGACACCTACAACGTGCTAACATGAGGAAAGTTTCCAACCGATTTCTCATACACAAACAGCAGTTGACCGGCGTTACCTGGTGCAACGTTGTTGTGATGCCTAGTGTAAGGAGGAGAAATACGTTTCCGACTTTGATAAAGGTCGGATTGTAGCCTATCGCAATTGCGGTTTATCGTATCACGACATTGCTCCTCGCGTTGGTCGAGATCCAATGACTGTTAACAGAATATGGAATCCGTGGGTTCAGGAGGGAATAAGGAACGCCTCGTATCACTAGCAGTCGAGATGACAGGCATTTTATCCGCATGGCTGTAGAGGATCGTGCAGCCACATCTCGATCCCTGAGTCAACAGATGGGGATGTTTGCAAGACAACCATCTGCACGAACAGTTTGACGACGTTTGCAGCAACATGGACTATCAGCTCGGAGACCATGGCTGCGGTTACCCTAGACGCTGCATCACAGACAGGAGAGCCTGCGATGGTGTACTCAACGACGAATCTGGGTGCACGAATGGCAAAACGACATTTTTCGGATGAATACAAGTTCTGTTTACACCATCATGATGGTCTCATCCGTGTTTGGCGACATCGCGGTGAAATCACATTGGAAGCGTGTATTCGTCATCGCCATAACTGGCGTATCACCCGGCGTGATGGTATGGGGTGACATTGGTTACACGTCTCGGTCATCTCTTGTTCGCACTGACGGCACTCTGAGCAGTGGGCGTTACATTTCAGACGTGTTCCGACCCGTGGCTCTACCCTTCATTCAATCCCTGCAAAACCCTACATTTCAGCAGGATAATGCACGACCGCATGTTGCAGGTCCTGTACGGTACTTTCTGGATACAGTACATGTTGGACTGCTGCCCTGGCCAGCACATTCTCCAGATCTCCCACCAATTGAAAACGTCTGGTCAACGGTGACCGAGCAACTGGCTCGTCACAATACGTCAGTCACTACTCTTGATGAACTGTGGTATCGTGTTGAAGCTGCATGGGCAGCTGTACCTGTACACGCCATCCAAGCTCTGTTTGACTCAATGCCCAGTCGTATCAAGGCCGTTATTACGGCCAGAGGTGGTTGTTCTGGGTACTGATTTCTCACGATCTATGCACCCAAATTGCGTGAAAATGTAATCACATGACAATTCTAGTATAATATATTTGTCCAATTAATACACGTTTATCATCTGCATTTCTTCTTGGTGTAGCAATTTTAATGGCCAGTGGTGTAGAAACTGGGCAATAGACGACTGGAGGCAGGTAGTGTGGTCCAGCAAGTGGCGATGCTGCCTGCTTTCAAGTGATTCAAGACATCACGTACACTGACGGCCTAATGGGACGCTAAGCCCCCAGTATATTGATGGTATAGTTCAGCGAAGGGAATGATTCAATGATGTTTTTTGAATACTCCTCGTACCGTGATTTGGGCCCACTGATCCAATACGTTTATTTCAACATTCTGGAAGACAAAGTGTTTCCTTTTGCTCTACATCTTTGTGATGAATACGTTGCGTACAATTCCGTCTTCCAAGATTAAAATAGTCGTGTTAACAGAGCTCCACGCATATGCTCCTGGTTTGTCAAATACTCAGGTACCCTCTTCTTCAACTGTTGGGCCGCTAAATCAACAATTAAAATCTAGCAATCAGCTCATCTTAAGTTTCTTAGTATATATCTCTGAGCAGACACCAGACATAAAGTCTGTTGCGTTTAAGATGAGGAAGCAAAATTAGAGAGTGGAATGAACCGAGCAGATGCATGTTAGATAGGTGGTTATCCTTCTATTGATAGACGAGCAGCATCCGACGTATGTCACGCCTTCTGATTGACACACCTATTGCTCGTCACGACAAACATGTTCTAATTTATGGAATAATTCTTGCCACTTCAGTCACTTTTTGTAAAACCTTTTACCACGGAGCGTTTCAGCAACATTCTGCCAGCATCACTTGCTTGTCAGTTATTCTTACTTTTACATTACTGTAGCAGATCCTTCACTTTGCTTATTAAACTTACATGCTTTATCATCCTGCTCTGTACAAGGTCTCATCTGCCCTATAAAGCACTTCTTCCAGACTACACAGTAAATCATGGCGAGGTTTCAGAGAGGACGAGAGGCCAAAGGAGGAAATGCTAGTACTTAGTGTCTCGTTGTCAGCGGTGTTATTAGGGATATTATACACTGAAGAGCAAAGAAACTGGTACACCTGCCTAATATCGTGTACGGTCACCCGCGGGCACGCAAAAGTGCCGCAAAACGACGTGGCATGGCCTCGACTAATGTCCGAAGTAGTGCTGGAGGGAACTGACACCATGAATCCTACAGAGCTGTTCATAAATCAGTAAGAGTATGAGGGGGTGGAGATCTCTTCTGAACAGCAAGTTGCAAGGCATTCCATTTACGCTTAATTATGTTCATGTCTGGGGAGTTTGGTCGCCAGCGGAAGTATTTGAACTCAGGCAAGTGATCCTGGAGGCACTCTGAAGAAATTCTGGGCGTGTGGGGTATCGCATTGTCCTGCTGGAATTGCCCAAGTCAGTGGGAATGCACAATGTACATGACTGGATGCAGGTGATTAGACAGGATACTTACGCACGTGTCACCTGTCAGAGTCGTACGTAGACGTATCAGGGGTCCCATATCACTCCAACTGCACCATTACAGAGCCTCCACCAACTTGAACAGTTCCCTGCTGACATGCGGGGTCCATGGATTCATGAGGTTCTCGCCATACCTGTACACGCCCATCCACTCGATACAATTTGAAACAAGACTCGTCCGACCAGGTAACATGTTTCCAGACATCAACAGCCCAATGTCGGTGTTGACCGGCCCAGGCGAGGCGTAAAGCTTTGTGTTGTGCAGTCATCAAGGTACACGAGTGGATCTTGGGCCCCCGAAAGCCCATATCGATTATGTTTCATTGAATGGTTCGCACGCTGACGCTTGTTGATGGCCTATCATTGAAGTCTGCAACAATTTTCGGAAGTGTTGCCCTTTTGTCACGAACGATTCTCTTCAGATGTCGTTGGTCACGTTCTTGCAGTATCTTTTTCCGGCCGCGGAGATGTCGGAGATCTGAAGTTTTACCGGATTCCTGATATTCACGGAACACTCGTGAAATGGTTGTATGCGAAAATCCCCACTTTATCGCTACCTCGGAGTTGCTGTGTCCCGTCGCTCGTGCGCAGACTATAACACCACGTTCAAGCTCATTGAAATCTTGATAACCTGCCATTGTAGCAGCAGTAAACGATCTAACAACCGCACCAGGCACTTTTTGTTTTATACAGTATAGGCGTTGCCGACCGCAGCGCAGTATGTATTTGAATACGCATGCCTATACCAGTTTCTTTGGCGCTTCAGCTTATGTGCTAAACTGGAGAAATATGTGGGAAGTAATTGCATTTAGTCGCACCGAAATTAGGTTTCATGATAACCACAGAAATGTCAAAGTATCGAGGAGGGCAGAAACGTGAATCGAATTTCTGTACAATAAAGCTCCCATGCTTAGAGAAGTAGCTCAGCTCACCAAACGTTGGGAAAGGAACCATACGATGGAATCTGCTCTAAATACGGTGGGAGAAAATATAAATCAAAAAGGACGGGAAAACGGCTTCAAACGCTTTCTTTCAGAACAAGAGCGCAGTGTCGTCACGACAGTAATAAACTTCCTGGTCAAAGTGTGTGGAAGAAGGCTTTCTCGAGTGGCACGCTTCTCAATTGTTACTCTGCGAATAATGTTTGTTTCAGTTTCTGTAGCGGTCGCAGTGTGGCCAGTAAAGGCTGATCGCCTTATGCGGCGGCCCATTTTTTACACTAGTAGCGTCCGCAACTAGGATGACAACCTTTCGTGGACCACTGACACTCAGCTGACACTTTACATATAACAGTTCTGATAGTTCTTTGGGAGGACCACGCATTCTCCAAGAGAGAAACTAAAAATCTCAATAAAAATTGGGTTAATTGTAAAAACTACACTCATGTGATGAGTCTGCAATTTCGTTAAGGGAGTAGAATCTTTTTAAGAAAAGTATTTCACTCTTTCAGCAATCCAAACTGCGTTACTTCTAGGAATTCAGCAACCAGACAATTTTCATATTCAGTTAGTTCAATTAAAACGCATTTCATGACGTAATTGATATGTTGAAATTTATGTTGTTCGTAACTGTAATTCCTAGGTATTTAGTTGCATAATTATGCTTAATTAATAATTTGATGCCCTTAATTTTATTCATTAAGTAGAAGTTATTTCCTCATTTCCTTATATAACACACACTTTTAGATTCACTGATGGTGTGCTGCTTTCCCCATGTGGATGATTTATGGATTTGTTTATATCGCAAATTGCACCTAAAATCAAGTTACAACTTTCTTATACATTCTGGAATTATTTATAAGGCATTTATGATTATCGAATTAATACTGTCGACCTTAAAACTTCATGTATGCCTCTGAATGACTAAGAAACGACATCGTGTCATGTTACTTGCTTAACGTATCATTTATATACTGTACTGAGTAGTGCTACGCTATTTACAGTTAGTTTTTAATTTTTCACATTAACGATGTACAACGACTCCACTAGCATTTTACGTGAATTCTTATCTAACTAGTTTAGCATAGAATGGCTGTCATTAACAGAATGACAAATAAATCTGACCGAATGTTTCGAAAGTGAAACGGAAATTTTACACACAACAAATAATATCATATACTCTACGTGCAGTTAATGGACTGACATACTGGAAAAAATTTCAGAATGAGGAATACAAGATGGGTTAATCATGTGACCATTGAGGTGTGGCTGTAGTAGTTATTAGGAGATGAAGATGCTTGTACAGCGTAGCGAGGAGAGCAGTTTCAAAGAAGTCTTCGGAATCGTTACCACAACAACAACTAAGCAGTCACTTTAGGGAGAGGAACAGAAAATTATGTCATTTTTTGTTATCTATTATTATTAAATTTTTGCAAGGACTGTATTTGATGAGTATATTTTACGAGTGATTTATGGATTTCTGAGTTTGAGCCATTAGGATGCCATTTGAGATGTGCACTTGTGGGAACTAATTTCTGTCTTCGAAGCAGATTCATTCTCTTGCCTTTGTTGACCAGGTGCAGCATTTCTGACGTTTGATGTCCGTCTACAGCAACGTGAAAGGCCAAAGTCGGTTCGTTTAGACATTTTAAATGAAGAGTATCCACATGTTCGAGAAATCGTGTACTAAAATATTTTCCTTTTTGGGCTATGTGCAGTGACGAGCCAAGACATTATGACCACCTGCTTAACAGCTTGTTCGTCCGTCTTTAGAACGAAATACATCGTTGGTTCTGCGTATCAGGGATCCTACGGTTTGTGGGTAGGTTTGTGGAGATATGAGTCATTAGATGTCTACGCAAAGGTCATGTAATCAGCGGAAATACGAGCCGCTGATTTGTGTACGCGGTGATGGTGACTAATAGCGACCCAAACGGGTTCCATTGGATTTACATCAGGTGAATTTGGTTTCCGAGACATGAACGTGAGCTCACTGTAATGGTCCTCAAAGCACAGTGGCACTGTTTTGGCTCCGAGACACTGACAATTGTATTGCTGAAAGATGACATCGCCGTCGGGGAAGACATCAAGCATGACGGGATTCAGGAGGTTCGCAGCTGTCAGCGTGTCTTCGATTAATATCGGGTCCCACGCAAGCACAGGAGAATGTCTCCCATAGCATAATACTGCTCCCACCAGCCAGCGTCCGTGGCGCTCTGCACGTTTCGAATCACCGTTCACCTCGATGACGGCGTTTGTGGAGATGACCATCGACATAGTGTAGCAAAAACATGATTCACCTGAAGAGCCGACACGTCTCTGTCGACCGATAGTCGAATACCGATTGTCCCGTGCCCACTGCATCCGTAATTGCAGATGTCGTTGGTTCAGTATGTGAACACGTAGAGATAACCTGCTGCGGAGCTCCACGTTCAACAATGTACGATGAACGGTGTGCTCCGAAGCACTTATGTGTGCACCAGCATTGTGCTCTTTCGGTGGAGATGCCACAGATCAGATCGCCATCTACCCTGCTTTACAGAGCAGACGAGCCTCCGACCCCACGTTCCGTGAATAGTCGTTAATGTCCAACCACTTAGCTTGTAGTGGTAGTTTCACTGTAGTAGGTACGAGGGTTGGAACTGTAATAGTGGCAACTATTTATTTACAGCTCGTACAAAATAGATACGTGTTTCAAAGTTCTACTGACTTTCAAAGTAGTCACCAGCATTGTGTATAACCCGTTGCCAGCGATGTGGAAGTCGTAGGATACTCTTAGCAGTGCCTGTTGTGTTGACAGTTTCAGTGGCGCGGTCTATTGCCCGACGAATTTGTAGCAGTTCTGGAGCGAATGCCGTGAAGTGTTCCCTTCAGTTTAGAAATCGAGTTGAACTCACGATGGATTAGGTCAGAGGAGTGCAGTCGGTGATATATTACTTAGCAGCCCCATCAGTCAAACAAATCAGTAACAGCTTGCACTGTACGTGCTTGAGGATTGTCTTGCAAACTGATGGTCAGGAGGAGGAGGGAGGAGGAGATTAGTGTTTAACGTCCCGTCGACAACGAGGTCATTAGAGACGGAGCGCAAGCTCGGGTGAGGGAAGAATGGGGAAGGAAATCGGCCGTGCCCTTTCAAAGGAACCATCCCGGCATTTGCCTGAAGCGATTTAGGGAAATCACGGAAAACCTAAATCAGGATGGCCGGAGACGGGATTGAACCGTCGTCCTCCCGAATGCGAGTCCAATGTGCTAACCACTGCGCCACCTCGCTCGGTATGATGGTCAGGTCCTGCGGAAAGTGTCATCACTTCTGTCTCTAAGCTGGTCGTAGGTTGTGTTGTAAAAATGAACAGCATAGAGACAGAAGTGAGGACATTTTCTGCAGGACCTGAAGGAAACACTTCGCGATATTCGCTTCCGAACTGCTACAAATTTGTCGGGCAATAGACCGGGCCGCTCGAACTGTCAACACAATTGGCACTGCTAAGTGTATCCTACGACTTCCACATCGCTGGCAACAGGTTATACACAATGCTGGTGACTACTTTGAAGTTTAATAAGACTTTGAAACACGTATCTATTTTGTACAAGCTGTAAATAAATAGTTGCCACTATTAAAGTTCCATCCCTCGTACTAACTACAGTAGGACGAGCTCATTCGACCAGCTTCGCCATTTTCGAGATACTCGTTCACAGGCTCTGCGTAATAATAATCTGACGTTTGTGAAAGTCGACTATCTCAATGGACTTCCCCACTTGCAGCCCATGTCTTCGCTAGGGTGATCCCCCGTCTGTGTCTGCTCCGTCTACATACCTTTGTTACCGCGTCACGTGCCCACAACGCCACCAGGCGGCATCCAACCACACAGTGGGCAGTTCTCATAATGTTTTGGCTAATCAGTATCTTTGGACGTGAACAGCAGTTCAGTCTGAATATCCCTAATCTAATGTAAGGCTTGCTCTTGTTTGAATACTATGGATGATTTTCTTCTTTACTTAGTTATTAGTGTAAAAGTTAACTCTAAGATATTCCTTCCTCGTGACAGGTTTGATAATTTATATAAAACTTTTTCTGAATGTTGTATGCACACATATTTTTCTGTTAGCTGCTATGCGGTGTTATTTACTGTTGGAGTTGTCACTGTTTATACAGGAACTTATTGCAACATTCAACCTATCAGTTAATTTTTTGCTAACGGCCTTGCGCAGTAGTAACACCGGTTCCCGTCAGTTCACCGAAGTTAAGCGCTGTCGAGCATGGCTAGCATTTGGATGGGTGACCATCCGATCTGCCGAGCGCTGTTGGCGAGCGTGGTGCACTCAGCCCTTGTGAGGCAAACTGAGGAGCTACTTGATTGAGAAGTAGCGGCCCCGCTCTCGGAAACAGACATACGGCAGGTAGAGTGGTGTGCTGACCACATGACCCTCCTTATCCTCATCCAGTGACGACTATCGGCTGAGGATGACCCGGCATCCCCTCTCTACGGTTTGGCCTTCATGGCCTGTTCGGGGGGAGTTTAGTTTCGTTCTGATTAATTTTTTACTCTTTTTTGCTCTGTATCCATTATCAGGCATAAATCAATCCCAAATAGAGGTATTATTGTGTCACTGTTTTCACGTTCACTGCGAGATTCTTACTTCATCCACATACGGCCATTTGAATCACTACATTTGCTACCAAGAGCAATACTTAATGTAAATACTCTAATGTTGTTATACAGTTGATCTCAACAACAGCTCTGAAGGTTGAAGGTGTGGAAGCTACTGAGTTACAATAAAATACAAGCTTTTGTTTTTCCTCGTGTAGCTAAAATCACTTATCCACCATTTGGATACACGTTGTCCGAACATTTGGGTTTTCTACAAAGGAGACGGTGTTATACTTTCGTTATTAATTCTACGCACTCTGCCACACCTGGGTATAGTTTGTATTTCACCCGACTGAGTCTTGGTGCAGTTTAAAAGAGACCGGATACTTCGTTAATCTAAATATATTGATCGATCTTTACTTTACGTTTAATTAATTACAGCATTAGTCATTTAGACGCAGTATTTACTAGAAAATAAACTATTTGACCTAAAAGTTACGGATATTTCAATTAATGCTTTTTTTATATCTGGCTATACATCTTATTTCGTATAGAAATCTCGATACAGCCGTTAAATTTCCAAACGGGTTTTTATTTTGAGAACTTGTAGCTGCGACACTATGTAGTTCAAACGTTAGTCGAGTTTCTCACGATATAAGTGCTGTTATCTATTACGTATTTTGCAGTCAGTTGGCTGACAATATTTTAAAATTTAGGCAGCACACTCCGTTTCCCTCGTTATGCCTAGAATGAGAATAAGAAACACATTTTTTGTAATAGAATGAAACGGCGTATTTGTTGGGATCGCTCCATGTTCTTTGGTACATGAATACTTATTCAAAGCATACATTATCGAATCCACGTGACAGCAAAGAATGATTCCTGGGTACACATTATGCACCAATTTTTAATGTAAAAGTGATGTTGCGTCAAATGACGTTCTAAGTTTGGTGCTGTTCTTGTTTTCTCAATCGCGAAGCCGCCGTTCTCTTCTGTCTGAAATTGCTTGAGTTTCAAGATATACTATGTGATCAAAAGTATCCGAACACCTGGCGGAAAAGACTTTCAATTTCGTGGCTCCCTCCATCAGTAATGCTGGAGTTCAGTATGGGGTTGGCCCAACCTTAGTGTTAATGACAGCTTCCACCGTCGCAGGCATACGTTCAATCAGATGCTGAAAGGTTTCTTGGGGAATGGCAGCCCATCCTTCACAGAGTGCTGCACTGAGGAGAGTTATCGATGTTCGTCGGTGAGGCCTGGCATGAAGTCGGCGTTCCAAAACATCCGAAAGGTAATCTAAAGGATTTAGATCAGGACTCTGAGCAGGCCTGTCCATTACAGGGATGTTTATGTCGTGGAACCCCTCCACCACAGACCGTGCATTATGAACAACTGCTTGATCCTTTTGGAAGATGCAATCGCCATCCCTGAATTGTTCTTCAACAGTGGGAACCAAGAAGATACTTAAAACATTAATGTACGCTTGTGCTATGGTAGTGCCACGGAAAACAACAAGGAGTGCAAGCCCCCTTCATGAAAAATACGACCACTCCATAACACCACCGCCTCAGAATTTTACTGTTGGCACTACACACGCTGGCAGATGACGTTCAATCGTCCAACATTTACGCTCCTTGCACCAAGCGAGGCGTCGTTTCTCATTTACCGGAGTGATGTGTGGCATATGAGCAGCCGCTCGACCATGAAATCCAGGTTTTCTCACCATCAGCCTAACTGTCATAATACTTTCAGTGGAACCTGATGGAGTTTGGAATTCCTGTGTGATGGTCTGGATAGATGTCTGCCTATTACACGTTACGACACTCTTCAACTGTTGGCGGTTTCTGTCAAACAGACGAGGTCGACCTATACGCTTTTGCGCTGTACGTGTCCCTTCACGTTTCCAGTTCACTATCACATCGGAAACAGTGGAGCTAGGGATGTTTAGGAGTGTGGCAATCTCGCGTACAGACGTATGACACAAGTGACAGCCAATCACCTGACTACGTTCGAAGACAGTGAGTTCCGCGGAGCGCCCCATTCTACTCTCTCACAATGTCTAATGACTACTGAGGTCGCTGATATGGAGTACCTGGCAGTAGGTGGCAGTACAATGCACCTAATACGAAAAACGCATGTCTTTGGGGGTGTCCGGATACTTTAAATCACATAATGTACTTTAAACATCCACTTGCGAAGACCAATAATTCGCCTGTGACTAAATTGAATAGCTATAAAATCCTTTAATATCCCGTGTATGCTAACCTAATTCAGATTAGCTCATAAACGTTGTGTTAGTGGTTTATTCTAATTATTTTATTAAAATCCGGGTATGTTCGAAGAGGACTCATGCACGGAGGGCCCCGTACGATCTTCACTATGTATATAAATAGTTCATCCACCATCAAGACCCGACCGTGGTGGCCGAGCAGTTCTAGACGCTTCAGTCTGGAACCGCACTGGTGCTACTGTCGCAGGTTCGAATCCTGCCTCAGGCATGGATGTGTGTGATGTCCTTAGGTTAATTAGGTTTAAGTAGTTCTAAGTCTAGGGGACTGATGACCTCAGATGTCAAGTCCCATAGTGCTTAGAGCCATTTGAACCACCATCAAGAATCTCGACGATTTTTTGGCTTTTGTCAATATCGATACAAGCAAGATATACGTTTATACTCCTGACGAAAAGGGGTCATAATAGAAGGCAGAAGAAAAACAAATGACAAAAAAATATTTTTTTGTGTGATGTTGTTAGACGTTATCAATTTCCAAATTTTTTCCTTTACTTGCACCGCGAAACCTTGCGTCCTACCATACTTCATGATTCTAGGGCAGCGGGAAGTACTCTATAGGTTTTGATGAGTGAGTCTGCAAGAATCAAATTACGTGACATAAATGGCCGTGCCTTTTAACTGCACTGAAGATCTCATTTATTACAACGCCAAGGCATTATAGACATTAATATGCGACATAAATTCTAGTCTGATACGTCTACCTGTTTCTGAGCCTGAGAAAAATAGTTTTCAACAGTCAGACGGACAGACAGACAGACAAATAAACACGAAGTGATCCTTTAAGGTTACCTTATTAAGAATTGAAGCAAGAAATCCTAATATGGAAATATACACGTACAAATTCGACGTTTTGTCCCTCTGTTTCCACAAACTGGTTGTCTGATTTAATGATAGTGAAGTAATTCCTTCCTTTTTCCTCCAGCTTCTGGACACAGTCATGTCGATCAGACACGGATATCAAAGATAGGGAAGTGAAGAAACGTGGTGAGGACTGAACACATGAAATCAGTTACACAGAAAAATCAGAACCAAAGTACTGTACAGAGAAATAAATCTCGGAAGATGCAGGAATATGTGAATAAAAGTTTTTGCAAGACTCACGTATGAGAAATTATTGACCACCACTTCACAGTTTAAGCACCTTGCCAAATGATTTTGAAGAAATAGTCAGAGAGTTGCTACTACACTATGCGATTAAAAGTATCCGAACACCTTGCTTAAAATGACTTACAAGTTCGTGGCACCCTCAGTCGGTAATGTTGGAATTCAATATGGTGTTGGCCCAACCATAGCCCTGATGACAGCTTCCATTCTCACAGGCATGCATTCAATCAGGTGCTGGAAGGTTTATTGGGAAATGGCAGCCCATTCTTCACGGAGTGCTGCACCAAGGAGAGGTATCGATGTCAGTCGGTGAGGCCTGGCACGAAGTAGTCGTTCCAAAACATCCCAAAGGTGTTCTATAGGATTCAGGTCAGGACTATGTGTAGGCCAGTCCATTAAAGGGATGTTATTGTCATGTAACCACAACCCCACAGGTCGTGCATGACGAACAGGTGCTCAATAGTGTTGAAAAATGCAAACACCATCCCGAATTGTTCTTCAGCAGTGGGAAGCAAGGTGCTGTGATAGTTCCACGGAAAACAACAAGGGGTGCAAGCCCACTCCATGAGAAACACGACCACACTGCAATACTACCGCCTCCGAATTTTACTGTTGGCACTACACACGCTGGCAGATGACGTTCACCGGGCATTCGCCATACCTACACCCTGCCATCGAATCACCACATTGTGCACCATGATTCGTCACTCCTCACAACGTTTTTCCACTGTTCAATCGTCCAACATTTGCGCTCCTTACACCAAGCGAGGCGTCGTTTGGCATTTATCAGCGTGATGTGTGGCATATGAGCAGCCGCTCGACCAAGAAATCAAAGTTTTGTCACCCCCCGCGTAACTGTCAGAATACTTGCAGTGGATCCTGATGCAGTTTGGAATTCCTGTTTGATGATCTGGATAGATGTGTGCCTAATACACATTACGACCCTCTTCAACTGTCGACGGTCTCTGTCAGTCAACAGGCGATGTCGGCCTGTACGCTTTTGTGCTGTACGTTTCCCTTCACGTTTCCATTTCACTATCACATTGAAAACAGTGGACCTAGAGATGTTTAGGAGTGCGTTAATCTCGCGTGTAGACGTATGACACAAGTGACACCGAATCAACTGACCATGTTCGAAGACCGTGAGTTCCGCGGAGGGCCCCATTCTACTCTCTCAAGATGTCTAATGACACACTGAGGTCGCTGATATGGAGTACCTAGCAGTAGGTGGCAGCACAATGGACCTAATGTGAAAAACGTATGCTTTTGTGGGTGTCCGTATACTTGTGATGACATTGTGTACGTTTGTGTGTCTACCGTTTCTGTTGTTTCATATCGTAAGTGTGTGTCATTTAGAGTACATAATTCTGAATTCACAGATGATTGGCTTTTAGTTTGTAATGAATGGATGGAAAGCGATTAGGATTGAGTGAAATGAAGGAGTCAGTTATTTTCATCGCACTCTTTCAACAATGGCTCCGAGCACTATGGGACTTAATATCTATGGTCATCAGTCCCCTAGAACTTAGAACTAATTAAACCTAACTAACCTAAGGACATCACACACATCCATGCCCGAGGGAGGATTCGAACCTGCGACCGTAACGGTCGCTCGGCTCCAGATTGTAGCGCCTAGAACCGCACGTGTCTATATTCCTTGTTGACGTGTATCTGTGTTTCACAGATTTTCTGTGGGTATCAGGTGAGTTTTCCTTCTACAGAAACCTGGAGGTTGTTTCTTGTTGATACCAAACGTTTGTACGTTTTATACCAATATCATTGCTGAACAAACGCTGCAGTATTTTAAAGTAACTGATTTTCTGTGTATATATCTGAGCTCCTTGAGTGGTTTTACCCTCCGAAAACATTTAAGATATTCCCTATAAGTTCGAATCTAATCGTTATTAAACAGAATTTTGTGTTGGATTCAGCTTCATTTTCTGCTTGTATTTTTCTTACCTTATTGTTGCTATGGTTCAAAAAAATCAAATGTGTGTGAAATCTCATGGGTCTTAACTGCTAAGGTCATCAGTCCCTAAGCTTACACACTACTTAAACTAAATTATCCTAAGGACAAACACACACACCCATGCCCGAGGGAGGACTCGAACCTCCGCCGGGACCAGCCACACAGTCCAGGACTGCAGCGCCTAAGACCCCTCGGCTAATCCCGCGTGGCTGTCATCGTAGATCCTCAGAAGTGATGAAGGGATTTTACGCGTTTCTTGAGTTCCTGTGCAGACGTGTGGAGAGTTTTCTGACTCTGATAGAGTCTCGAGGCGGTATTTATTGTCGAGCTCCGCTGTGCGTGTGTATCTTGCAGCACTGCTTATGATTCGTAGTGCCTTGTTCTATACAACCTGTAGGCGTCGTAGGCTTGTTGGAGCTGCCAACCCCAGACTGTGGCTGTGTACGTCATAAGAGGTCTAATCACTGTCATGTGCTTGAATATCTACACCGGCCTGTTCAGTGTCCTTTGCCTTTTCAGCGCTGGATAAAGTTGTTTGAGCCTCGGGTGTGCTCGGCTGGCAAAGCATTGGTTGTGGTTCCCCCAGGTTAATTTTCGTGGCCGTGCGGTTAAAGGCGCTGCAGTCTGGAACCGCAAGACCGCTACGGTCGCAGGTTCGAATCCTGCCTCGGGCATGGATGTTTGTGATGTCCTTAGGTTAGTTAGGTTTAACTAGTTCTAAGTTCTAGGGGACTAATGACCTCAGCAGTTGAGTCCCATAGTGCTCAGAGCCAGGTTAATTTTCGGAAACGTACTGGGCGCGACTGTAGTGTTATTTGTCTCTAGTGTTGGTGTTTGCGTAGTTGCTTCGGTCTACGGGTAAACAGAACTGCTTCGCATTTGTCCACGTTTACCTTATTACACCACAGTTCCAACCAAGGCTCGGCATTACAGTTTTGTGCTGCCTGTGGTCGTGAGTTGATGTTCGATGGCCTCCAGTTTTGCGCTAGGATTACGGTTTCATCCGCGTTTTGTATAGTTGAGATATCATTAATATAGAGGTTAAACAAGAGACGCTCCGGGATGCTGCCCTGAAGGTACTCCATCTTGTATACCGGGCCTTGTTGATTGTTTGCCCTAAATATTGGTGTTGATGCTTGTGTTGGTGAGGTACAAGCGTCTGAAAGGTACGAGTCCGACAGGGAAACAAGAGTCGCTGGGCCTGCGAATGAGGTCGTTGTGCCAGGCGTGGATCTAGGGACTGCGGGGAAAACCGAGGTATCTGCCCCGGGCGTCAGTTTCAGGAGGCGCCAAATTCATATTCTTGAAGAAAAAAATCTTGTTTCATAAAGCTCCAAGCTTTCGGCGCGCGTTGGTCTATCGCTTATTCATGTGATTTTAAAACGCATCCCTGTTGGTTTTTGAACATTTTTTAACACATTCTCAATTAATTTCTGAACGATTCATAACTTGAATTTTGAATGCATGCATAGTGTACGTGATTCCTCTGCCAAGGGAATCTCCGTTGCATCAAGAAATAAACAAGACATTTCCGCAGGCAAAAGGGGACGAGGCTGTACGAGCTGAGCCGAACAAACCTGAAAGGGTGAATACCAATCGCTGTTTGTTTATGTAGTTGATTGGGTGTGCGACTCCTAAGTGTTGTTGTAATTATTAGCGATATCCATAGATTCAGACTATCAGAGTAGAAATAAACGACTAACAGGAATAACAAGTAAGAAAGATTACATATTAGCTTCTGGGTGTATCCAAGAAAATGAAATTTTGACACAAAACGTTTGGTCAGATCGCTACACTGCTAAGGGCCAGTTGTACAGTTCCCAGTTAACAGACGCGTAAGTTCTATTCTCGGAATAGCGCGGAAAACGCGTTGTACGAACACGCAATAATGCCTAACTGGAGAATAAATTCGGGATAACTAAACCGGTGAGTCTGACAGGGTTAATGAAGTTAACCGGACAATAAATTTTGACAGTGGCAGGAATAGTTACTGAATTAGTGATGACAAGATTGATTGTTAGAACGAGGAAGGAGAAGAAACGGAGACATCACATAAATTATATGGAAGAAAATGATGATTTCAAATTTCTATAGAAACTTCGCACTATTAATACTTTTAGATCTGATGTTTGAGAAACTGAAGCATATGAATGAAATGTGAAACTATTTCTTAACATGAAACTTTATGCTTGTAATAGGCCTTATAGGCATTTGAGACTGGTACTTCGTGAATTATATTCTGTCGTGTTGTTTATGTAAATGAGGTACATAAAAAAAAACCATTTGTGTCAGAGCAGTCTCGCTTAGTCTAGCAGACAGGGACAAAATATACGTGATCAAATAGATAAATCACACCACTCTTGGGTACTATTTGTAGTAACAGCGTTTTCAGTATTAGACAATGACAATTTGATTTTTCATGTAGCAAAACGTTTGACGCACTTCGATGACGTAATAGATTCTTAAGCAGAAATGAATGCACGCCGTGTAAAGCTGTCACATGATTAGAGAGAAAAAATGCTGGGACCTAAGGATTGAAGAAATGTGTACTGTCTTGCTTGTCTCTCGTCTTTACTGGTTTTGTTTCCTATATTTAATTTTATGTCACACAAAAGAGAAAGTTATTAGTTAATAGGCAATAAAGAGTGCAAATTTTCGGAAGAGTTCTTGTTCTCCCGGTCACAAATAATACCACCCTTATTTAATTGTGAGTTTTTATAAAGGGGGTAGGATATCAAACCAGTCGACTGCGAATAGGAGAGGCACCATAGGAAATTTTAATTTCCACAGACATGAATGTAGATGTGATGCCTTCCATTACATAATATACACATTTGAATTCCACAGAGCGATATGCAGTGACGTGCGATAGCAGAATGCTGTGTGAAGAGGCATGGCACTGCAGTTTGACGAAATAACATATGTTACATTTTTTGAACATATATGTTTTATATATCAAACCCTCCACAGAGACGTGAGCAATAAAATCAACATATTTTCGAAAAATCGTTTTTTTTTTTTTTTTAATTTTTGACGTTCTATCTGAAACGCTCGGGTGGGATTATCGGGGGGAAGGGGGAAGGGGGTGGGGCACTACCAAGTTTTTGCCCCGGTTCGCAGGGGGACTGCGTCGTGCCATACACGACCGAAAGCCTTTTCGATGTCTAGGAACACTGCCCTCGTTATTTTGTTGGAACTGTAGCCGTCTGCTACATGTTCAACGACGCGAAGGCGTTGTTCTGTTGTGGAGTGGTAATTCCCGAAGCCGAATTGCTCCGGTCTCAGGGTGTTGTTGTTGATGGTTCAAATGGCTCTGAGCACTATGCGACCCAACCTCTGAGGTCATCAGTCGCCTAGAACTTAGAACTAATTAAACCTAACTAACCTAAGGACATCACACACATCCATGCCCGAGGCAGGATTCGAACCTGCGACCGTAGCGGTCACGCGGTTCCAGACTGAAGCTCCTTTAACCGCACGGCCACACCGGCCGGCTGTTGTTGATGCAGTGCCTAGTGAGTCGTTTTAGGACTCTCTTCTCGACAGTCTCCCTCGGCGAGCACAGAAAGCTGTTGAGTCGGTAATTTTGTGGGTGGGAGTGGTCTTTCTCTGGCTTCCTTAAATCATTACTTTGGTCGCCTTCCTAGACGCAAGGAAGTGTTGTTGATGTCTTAGGATGGTGTGTGAGTGTGTGTGTGTGTGTGTGTGTGTGTGTGTGTGTGTGTGTGTGTGTATTGAACGAGGGACCTAGAAACGACGGAAAGACTTCGTCCCGCCGTAGCCCTCGGTGGTTCACAACCCCACAACAGGCCACAGCAATCCACCCACCCCACCGCCGCCCCCACACCGAACCCAGGGTTATTGTGCGGTTCGGCCCCCAACGGACACCCCCCCCCCCCCTCCCTCTGGAACGTCTCATACCAGTCGAGTGTAACCCCTAGTATTTGAAGTATTTGCGTGGTAGAGTAATGATGGTGTACGCGTACGTGGAGGCAGTGTTTGCGCAGCAATCGCCCACATAGTGTAACTGAGGTGGAACAAGACGGCCCCTCCCGCCGGAGGTTCGAGTTCTCCCTCGGGCATGGGTTTGTGTGTTGTTCTTAGAATAAGTGAGTTTACGTAGTGTGTAAGTCTAGGGACTGATGACCTAAGCAGTATGGTCCGTTAGGAATTCACACACATTTGAACATTTCTGGAATAAGGGGAACCAGCCTGCATTCGCCGAGGTACATGGAAAATCGCCTTAAAAACCATCCACAGACTGGCCAGCACATCGGACCTCGACACTAATCCACTAGGCGAATTCGTGCCGGGGACCGACACTCTTTCCCGTTCGGGATGGTACTCTCAGCATGGTACTCGACGTCTACATCCACATAGATACACCGCAAGCAACCGCACGGTGCACGACGAAGGGTACCCTGTACCACTACCAGTCATTTCCTTCCGTAATGAGTGTTAGGTTTTCTATCGCTTTGCTCGTGAATTCCCGGAGGACACGGTTCTAAAAGGCATCTGGGCCAGGGGCTTAATAGCCCATGTAATTTCATGTGTGCTAGTACGTCTGATTTCGTTGCGCGAGGGCTGGATACAAGACCTGTAACCTCGTGGTCCGTTTCAAGAATGAATACCGGGTGTGGTTTATATCTACTTGAAGAATATATATAGCTTCTAGTGCCCCATCTATTAGACACGTGATATAATTAGTCTGACTAACTGAGAATACGAATATAATGTAGTGGAGATTATTTTATCGTATGTTATTTATAAACCTGTGCTACAGAAATAAGTGTACAAGCTTTTCCTGTTTCACATTTGCGCAAGAAGGTAATTATTATATACTAAAACTAATAACATAACTGTTTTAGTTTCAGTTGTAAATGCATCTATAAAAACTGGGCTGAAAAGTAATTCCTCCATGATAATTGATAAGGCTTTTTAAACAAAACAAACTTTATTAACATCCTACACCTTTACTCCTCATGTCTCTGTATTTATTTCTCAGCATAATCACCCAGGCAACGAACACATTTCCCCCCCTGAGAGACCAGTTTGTTGATTATGTCACTATCGAATGTTTGACTTTGTTGCTGGGCCACGACCTCACCGTTGCTTGCACCGCTTTGGCACTGTCAAAATGACGTCGTCGAAGGTTCTCTATAAGTTTTTTAATCCGATGAAAATCGGATGGGCCAAGTTTGGACTGTGTGGAGGATGATCGATGACAGTGAACCCAAGGCATAGGATTGTTGCAAATATCGCAGCGTTTGTGTGTGGACTGGCATTTTTATGTTGAAGCAGAGGGTGCTCCATGTGTGAACGAACTCTTCGAGTTCGAAATTAGATTACTGCACAAACCTCAATAGTTACGTTACAAACCGCCATGTTACATGTCACAGTTCAGAGCCCTCTAGCGGCAGAAAGCTGTAGACTTGAAGAATAAAGATATAGAATGTTAAAAACGTTAGATTTATTTAAAAACCTTTCCATAAAAATTCGGTGGCCCTTCTTTCCAGCACACCCTCATACTAACACAATTAAGTGCCCTTCGGGCTGCAATCTTGCTACTTTCTTTTATAATCAGGACTTTAATAAATATGGAAAAGGTAGTGTCAGTCAGAACACAGGGAGAAATTGAGACATAAATGACAATAGATTCACTCATTCTTAACATCACAAGACAAAAAGAAAGTCTAAAGAAACTTCACACAGACATTTTCATTTGACAAACGGTTACACTAATTTGGTGTCTATGGTGGACAAAGTGATAAGCCCGGGATAGACACACGACACTAACCAGAACGCTAATCGGTCTATCTGACTTCATACACTTGAATTCGGGGTATGGCACAAAAACTACCCCACAATCAAGCATCTACAGTCTACTATTTCAAAAAAAGAAAAGTGGTTTGAAAGAACAGGGTCCTGAGAAACATATATTGAAGCCCCACGCCGTAGCAGTGGATACCTTACACTTCTGCTGGTCAGGGCGGCACACCATGATGCGTTCGACGACTGAAGTCATGGACGGCAGCAATCTGATATTAACGGCGCGCGCCCGAAAAATCCAAGTACACGTTCTTGTGTTCGGCTACTTCGTAATGCAGATACTTCCCTATGAGCCTCTGAAACCCCGGTGGATTACAGTGTGCAGGTGAGCTCGTTTGCTGGTCTGCCAAACCAATTTGACTCCGTCCCACGGCTATGCGTGACGTAATATGTCAAATCTTAGACGGCCGACTCAAGGCAAATAAGTACACCCACGCATCACTTGATGTGTCCGTGATGCTAGTAGCAGTACTTCTGATGGTTCAGAAGGTGACTGCCACAGGCTCTAGGTGGCACAATAGCAACGGACACAAGTCTCACCGTTTAAGTAGAGACCTGCAGTTCTTTACTAGCGAAGCGCCAGCACAAGAGTAACTTCTTCTCCTTCTCTCTGATTTCCTCGCCAGCTCGGTAGCAATGCACATTTACATCTTAGACTACTCCCACATTAGCACAAGCCAATCACGAATTGGATGATGGGGACTGCTCCTTGCTCTTCGTACACCAATTTGACCAGTCAGAGGCTTTGAAGTTAATTGGGAGAAAAAAAAAATCAGCTTTGCAGCCTCTTTCTCATGCATTTACGCTATGCCTTTTGCTAACAATATGACCAGGATGAAACCACAGCCCTCCATAAAAAGATTGTTATCTTCCCTTTTGCGTCCATTTAGAAGTTTCCAAAGAACTGCCATAAACTCGCTAAAAGCCTTGTGCCTTTACAAATATGTTTTTGTGACAGAGCCTGGACATCTGGGCGCCAGTGACCTCCCACGGAAGTTCGCAGAACGCTTACAGTCGTCTCATCGATTTCCTGCCTAACAAGGGCCCATCCTCTGCTCTACTGCCGATGTTCAATGCTTTGGCCATTGCAGCGGCGTCTCCTTGGCGCTACTCAGCCTACCTGGACGCGACCGGCGACCAACCGTCGCCATCCAAACATGTCTGCACAATGAGACCTAGGAATTCGGCAGTCCAGAAATGTTTTCACCCAGGGTCTGAAGAAAAAAAATGCGCTCCCCTTGGCCCGTAGTCGCTGTATGCTTTTACTGCAGTTGTTTAAATCGGCACCCTATTCCTTTAAACGCAGCTAAAGTTTACCGCTATTCCTTCACCAGAGCACACAAGCAAGAGCGTTATCTACTGCCCACCATTTGACCATGATGTATGAAGTCTGATCGTAATAAAGATTATCTCCCCTAAGAACATTAAGCCGCATGACACCGAATCAGAAGTGAGAGTGCCTTGCAATCTCTCTGTGTGCTGTAGTGTGCCTCTACAGGAGAGGTGTACCGTAATAACATCAACATACGAGGTGTGCTTAACTGTGTTAGTACGTTTATCTGCCGACTGTATAATGTATTTTACTATTGATGGAAGGTACCAGTGTGGAAAGTGTTACAGAATCGCTTTTGTTTTATTTAACTCCAGCAGTAATAACGTATTCATGTACATTGTTGTAAATAACTTTATAATACCCAAACGTAATCTGAAAATTGAATCCAATAGAAAATAAAGAATTAATCAGCATCTCTTCGCATTTGGAGTATAACATTTTTTTTAAATAATAATGAATGAAGAAGATATATTACATAAAAGTCGTACTGCTCCAAGCTGGAGGCAATATTTAGATGTATGTTATGCATAAGTACTCCAAAGATCATATTGAAGAAAGCTGGTCAGGTACGAAGGTGCATAGGGTAACATGTTTCTTTTTCTCTTTTTTTTGCGTTTTCTTCGGAATTTACATATTATTTAAAGTTTAGTCTCTCTCTCTCTCTCTCTCTCTCTCTCTCTCTCTCTCTCTCTCTCTCTCTCTCTCTCTCTCTCTCTCCCTGTCTCTCTCTGTCTGTATGTCTCTGTCTCTCTCTCTCTTTTTCTTTATTGTGATTTCATTCCCCTGCCCAATATGGGCAGGGGAGGGCTGTTAGTGGCACAATCCGCCGCTCTTCAGCCGAGTGACATGACAACTAAAACAAGAATAAAATGTTACATATATAAGGCGATAAAAAGGGGAACATAAAACAGAGTAAGGGGAGAAAATGGAGGTAAAAATACACTGACATGGAGACGTTCATGGGGGACAATTAAAAAAGTCACCAGAAAGTTAAAAAACACAGTTGGTGATCCTTAAAACACAATGAAGACACTGAATGCACATGCACAGGTTGAAAGTCAGCCACAGTATTAAAAACACTCGAGAACAACACACTTAAAACCCACTTGGAGCATACACGATGAAGAATAAAATTTCCAGGTGGGACCTGCCGAGGGAAGGTCAGAGAGAATGGAAAAGAATGGAAGAGCAAGGAGCAGCAGGGGAGGTGCTGGGATGAAGAGAGTAGAGGTGAAAGCAGGTACACTAAGAGGCAGGAAACACGTGGGGCAGGAGATGAAGAGGGGAGACAAGGCAAGATGGAGTGCAGAGACACTGAAAGGGAGCATAAGAGAGAGAGGGGACTAGGAGGGGGAAGCCGCTCAGGGGAAGGGAGGGGGAGAAGAGGTAGCCCTGAGGAGGAGGCAGGAAGATGGGGTTAGAGTTGGTAGGAAGGGTAGATGTCAGGGTGAAGCTCACCATCAGGGAGGGGTGGATGGTGGAAGCTGCATTGGGAAAGGAGACAAAGGGTGTGGAGAGGGAGAGAGGATGGGACACAACGGTAAATGTGAGGCAATGGGTTGGGGGTGGAGAGGAAGGGAGGCACCAGGGGCTGAGGCGGATCAATGCAGTGGACAATATATAGTATGCAGATGTGTTCAAGGGAAAAGGAGAAGGTGGGCGAAGGGAATGAGGTCATAGAGGGTGTGCGTGGGGGACGGAAGGCAGATGCGAAGGGGAGCTGGAGCGCATGGCGTTCGAGGATTTGGAGGGCTTTATAGAACTGGGGAGGGGTGGTAATCCAAGCTACGCTGACATAACAGAAGATGGGGCGGATCAAGGATTTGTAGGTGTGAAGGATAGTGGAAGGATCAGACCCCACTTCTGGCCGGACAGGAGTTTCAGGAGTCGGAGTCGGTTGTGAGATTTGTTTTGGATGGTAAGGAGATGGGGAGTCCAGGTAAGGTGGCGGTCGAGGGTGAGGGCAGGAGTAAGGTGGATAGAACAGCCATAAATGGTGATGTAGAAATCATGGAGACGGCAGGAGCGGGTGGTGCAGCCTATAATGATCGCCTGGGTCTTGGAGGGGTTGATATGGAGGAACCACTGGTTGCACCAAGCGTTGAATTGGCCAAGGTAGGTTTGGAGGGTACGTTGGGACCGTTGAAGGGTAGGATAAAGGGCTAGGAAGGCGGTGTCATCAGCAAACTGGAGAAGATGAACAGGTGGGGTAGAGTTCGGCATATCAGCAGTGTACAGGAGATAGAGGAGAGGGGAAAGGAAAGAGCCTTGGGGCACGTTGGCAGAGGGATAGAAAGTACAGGAGTTGGAATTGTGGATAGTCTCTCTCTCTCTCTCTCTCTCTCTCTCTCTCTCTCTCTCTCTGTTTATGGTGTTACAAAAAGGACAGCCAAACTTTCAGGGAACATTACTCACACACAAATAAAGAAAAGGTGTTACGTGGACATGCATCCGGAAATGCTTAATTTCCATGTTAGAGCTCATTTTAGTTTTGTCAGTATGTACTGTACTTCCTCGATTCACCTCCAGTTGGCCCAATTGAAGGAAGGTAATGTTGACTTCGGTGCTTGTGTTGTCATGCGACTCATTGCTCTACAGTACTAGCATCGAGCACATCGGTACGTAGCGTCAACAGATTAGTGTTCATCACGAACGTGGTTTTGCAGTAAGTGCAATGTTTACAAATGCGGAGTTGGCAGATGCCCTTTCGATGTATGGATTAGCACGGGGCAATAACCGTGGCGCGGTACGTTTGTGTCGAGACAGATTTCCAGAACGAAGGTGTCCCGACAGGAAGACGTTCGAAGCAATTGATCGGCGTCTTAGGGAGCATGGAACATTCCAGCCTATGACTCGCGACTGGGGAAGACCTAGAAAGACGAGGACACCTGCAATGGAAGAGGCAATTCTTCGTGCAGTTGACGATAACCCTAATGTCAGCGTCAGAGAAGTTGCTGCTGTACAAGGTAACGTTGAAAACGTCACTGTATAGAGAGTGCTGCGGGAGAACCAGTTGTTTCCGTACCATGTTCAGCGTGTGTAGGCACTATCAGTAGCTGATTGGCCTCCACGGGTACACTTCTGCGAATGGTTCATCCAACAATGTGTCAACCCTCATTTCAGTGCAAATGTTCTCTTTACGGATGAGGCTTCATTCCAACGTGATCAAATTGTAAATTTTCACATTCAACATGTGTGGGCTGACGAGAATCCGCACGCAATTGTGCAATCACGTCCTCAACACAGATTTTCTGTGAACGTTTGGGCAGGCATTGTTGGTGATGTCTTGATTGGGCCCCATGTTCTTCCACCTACGCTCAATGGAGCAGGTTGTCATGATTTCATACGCGGTACTCTACCTGTGCTGCTAGAACATGTGCCTTTACAAGTACGACACAACATGTGGTTCATGCACGATGGAGCTCCTGCACATTTCAGTCGAAGTGTTCGTACGCTTCTCAACAACAGATTCAGTGACCGATTGATTGGTAGAGGCAGACCAATTCCATTGCCTCCACGCTCTCCTGACCTCAACCCTCTTGACTTTCATTTATGGGGCCATTTGAAAGCTCTTGTCTACGCAACCCCAGTACCAAAGGTAGAGACTCTTCGTGCTCGTATTGTGGAGGGCTGTGATACAATACGCCATTCTCCAGGGCTGCATCAGCGCATCAGGGATTCCATGCGACGGAGGGTGGATGCATGTATCCTCGCTAACGGACGACACTTTGAACATTTCCTGTAAAAAAGTGTTTGAAGTCACGCTGGTACGTTCTGTTGCTGTGTGTTTCTATTCCATGATTAATGTGATTAGAAGAGAAGTAATAAAATGAGCTCTAACTTGGAAAGTAAGCATTTGCGGACACATATCCACATAACATTTTTTCTTTCTTTCTGTGTGAGGAATGTTTCCTGAAAATTTGGCCGTACCTTTTTGTAACACCCTGTGTGTATGTACACTCCTGGAAATTGAAATAAGAACACCGTGAATTCATTGTCCCAGGAAGGGGAAACTTTATTGACACATTCCTGGGGTCAGATACATCACATGATCACACTGACAGAACCACAGGCACATAGACACAGGCAACAGAGCATGCACAATGTCGCCACTAGTACAGTGTATATCCACCTTTCGCAGCAATGCAGGCTGCTATTCTCCCATGGAGACGATCGTAGAGATGCTGGATGTAGTCCTGTGGAACGGCTTGCCATGCCATTTCCACCTGGCGCCTCAGTTGGACCAGCGTTCGTGCTGGACGTGCAGACCGCGTGAGACGACGCTTCATCCAGTCCCAAACATGCTCAATGGGGGACAGATCCGGAGATCTTGCTGGCCAGGGTAGTTGACTTACACCTTCTAGAGCACGTTGGGTGGCACGGGATACATGCGGACGTGCATTGTCCTGTTGGAACAGCAAGTTCCCTTGCCGGTCTAGGAATGGTAGAACGATGGGTTCGATGACGGTTTGGATGTACCGTGCACTATTCAATGTCCCCTCGACGATCACCAGTGGTGTACGGCCAGTGTAGGAGACCGCTCCCCACACCATGATGCTGGGTGTTGGCCCTGTGTGCCTCGGTCGTATGCAGTCCTGATTGTGGCGCTCACCTGTACGGCGCCAAACACGCATACGACCATCATTGGCACCAAGGCAGAAGCGACTCTCATCGCTGAAGACGACACGTCTCCATTCGTCCCTCCATTCATGCCTGTCGCGACACCACTGGAGGCGGGCTGCACGATGTTGGGGCGTGAGCGGAAGACGGCCTAACGGTGTGCGGGACCGTAGCCCAGCTTCATGGAGACGGTTGCGAATGGTCCTCGCCGATACCCCAGGAGCAACAGTGTCCCTAATTTGCTGGGAAGTGGCGGTGCGGTCCCCTATGGCACTGCGTAGGATCCTACAGTCTTGGCGTGCATCCGTGCGTCGCTGCGGTCCGGTCCCAGGTCGACGGGCACGTGCACCTTCCGCCGACCACTGGCGACAACATCGATGTACTGTGGAGACCTCACGCCCCACGTGTTGAGCAATTCGGCGGTACGTCCACCCGGCCTCCCGCATGCCCACTATACGCCCTCGCTCAAAGTCCGTCAACTGCACATACGGTTCACGTCCACGCTGTCGCGGCATGCTACCAGTGTTAAAGACTGCGATGGAGCTCCGTATGCCACGGCAAACTGGCTGACACTGACGGGGGCGGTGCACAAATGCTGCACAGCTAGCGCCATTCGACGGCCAACACCGCGGTTCCTGGTGTGTCCGCTGTGCCGTGCGTGTGATCATTGCTTGTACAGCCCTCTCGCAGTGTCCGGAGCAAGTATGGTGGGTCTGACACACCGGTGTCAATGTGTTCTTTTTTCCATTTCCAGGAGTGTATATATATCAGCGATATACAGTGACGTGCTATAGCAGAATATAGTGAATATAGTGTGAAGAGGCATGGCGTTGCAGTTTGCCACACTTAAGAAGAAATAACATGTGTTACATTTCTTGAACATATATGTTTTATACAGGGTGGTCCTTTGATAGTGACTGGGCCAAATATCTCACGAAATAAGCATCAAACGAAATAACTACAAAGAACGAAACTCGTCTAAATTGAAGAGGGGAAACCAGAAGGCGCTATGGTTGGCCCGCTAGATGGCGCTGCCAAAGGTCAAACGGACGTCAACTGCGTTTCTTTATAGGAACCCCCATTTTTATTACGCATTCGTGTACTCATTCCGCCAGTGCGGACGGTATATGCTTCGTGATACATTACCCGGGTTAAAATGGACCGTTTACCAATTGCGGAAAAGGTTGATTTCGTGTTGATGTATGGCTATTATGATCAAAATGCCCAACGGGCGTGTGCTATGTATAATGCTTGGTATGCTGGACGACATCATCCAAGGGTCCGGACCGTTCGCCGGATAGTTCCGTTATTTAAGGAAACAGGAAGTGTTCAAGCCACATGTGAAACGTCAACCACGACCTGCAACAAATGATGATGCCCAAGTAGGTGTTTTACCTGCTGTCGCGGCTAATCCGCACATCAGTAGCAGACAAATTACGCGAGAAAAGGGAATCTCAAAAAGTCGATGTTGAGAATACTACATCAACATCAATAGCACCCGTACCATATTTCTATGCACCAGGAATTGCATGGCGACGACTTTGAACGTCTGGGCACAAGAGAAATTACGGGACGATGACAGATTTTTTGCACGCGTTCTGTTTAGCGACGAAGCGTTATTCAGCAGCAGCGGTAACGCAAACTGCATAATATGCACTATTGGGCAACGGAAAATCCACGATGGCTGTGACAAGTGGAAATCAGCGGACTTGGCGGGTTAATGTATGGTTCGGCATTATGGGAGGAAGGATAATTGGCCCCCATTTTATCAATGGCAATCTAAATTGTGCAATGTATGCTGATTTCCTACGTAATGTTCTACCGATGTTACTACAAGATGTTTCACTGCATGACAGAATGGCGATGTACTTCCAACATGATGGATATCCGGCACATAGCTCGTGTGCAGTTGAAGCGGTATTGAATATCACATTTCATTACAGGTGGATTGGTCGTCGAAGCATCACCGGACCTGACGTCCCCTGATATCTTTCTGTGAGGAAAGTGGAAGGATATACGCCTGACAACATGCGTCAGCGCATTGTCAATGCATGTGCGAACATTACGGAAGGCGAACTACTTGCTGTTGAGAGGAATGTCGTTACACGTATTGCCAAATGCATTGAGGTTGACGGATATCATTTTGAGCATTTATTGCATTAATGTGGTATTTACAGCTAATCACGCTGTAATAGCATGCGTTCTCAGAAATGGTAAGTTCACAAAGATACATGTATCACATTGGAACAACCGAAATGAAATGTTCGAACGTAGCTACGTTCTGTGTTTTAATTTAAAAAAACCTACTTGTTACCAACTGTTCGTCTAAAATTGTCAGCCATATGTTTGTGACTATTACAGCATCATCTATTACAATGCGAAAAAAGTGGTCCAACTAAAAAATTCATATTTATTTACGTACTACACGAATATGTGATAAAAATGGGGGTTCCTATTAAAAAAAACGCAGCTGATATCCGTTTGACCCATGGCAGCACCATATAGAGGACCAACCATAGCGCCGTCTGGTTTCTCCCTTCAAGCTAGACAAGTTTCATTCTTTGTAGTTTTTTCGTTTGGCGCTTATTTCGTGAGATATATTGGCCCAGTCACGATCAATGGACCACCCTGCATATATATATGTATCTGTCACACACACACTTCACAGGTACACACCATTTTACAAATTTACTTGTAATACTGGACGAAACTGTGGTCATTAACAGCTGGGAACATCACTTAATTATTCCAAAATCTATTGATGAACAACACGGGCTCTGTAGAGAATTTATATCTGTTCAGAATTTAGGTTTATTGAGGAATTTTTTTATCAAACCAGATAGAAAGGGATTTGGGGACGTCGTCTCTCGAACGTTCTTTCTGTATTTTATCACTGCTCCAGCTCTGGGGCTGCTGCTTTTATATCTCCATGACGATTTGTGTGACGTTAAATCGTTTGGTTTCAATCACGTGGAGGATATAGAGGATCCACCCTCCAGACGTCTGGTTAGGGGCTCTTAGCATAACATTTTGCAGGTTAAGATCGTTGTTTCACACCACTCTGTGACAACGTAACTTCTTAACGCGGAAGGATAGGGGGCTCATCAAGGACTGATGTTTGGGAGGGGCTGGGGGGGGGGGGGGAGCCATCCCTTTTCCACTCAGCGGAATGCGAGGAACAAACGGGAGCTATGAACATCATCATCAGATAATGGAGAGACAGGCAATGCATCACCTGAAGCTGTCTGCATCATCTGACTAACCATGAGAAAATCCGAAGTAACCTGTTTCTCCACCGTATCAGAATGAGGAAAGGACAGTATTGCATTAGAACACTGTAAAGGCAGAGCCGGACGGAGTGGCCGAGCGGTTCTAGGCGCTACAGTCTGGAGCCGCGCGACCGCTACGGTCGCATGTTCGAATCCTGCCTCGGGCATGGATGTGTGTGATGTCCTTAGGTTAGTTAGGTTTACGTAGTTCGAAGTTCTAGGGGACTGATGACCTCAGATGTTAAGTCCCATAGTGCTCAGAGCCATTTTGTAAAGGCAGAGCAGCAGACGATGTCTCCGTTAAATGACCGGAACCCACAGGAACAGCTGTTTTTACAGACAGAGGAGAGGACGCAGATGTAACATTCATTTCAACGAAACTTCCTGGCAGATTAAAACTGTGTGCCCGACCGAGACTCGAACTCGGGACCTTTGCCTTTCGCGGGCAAGTGCTCTACCATCAGAGCTACCGAAACACGACTCACGCCCGGTACTCACAGCTTTACTTCTGCCAGTATCTCGTCTCTGATTCATTTCAACATCAGGAGAACCAGCCATGTCATCCTGCCGATACAAAAACCGCAATTAACGTCAGTATTTAAAGCATCACCACCGGAAGAAACACCCTCCACCATCACGTTCTCGGAGAGGCGAGATTGGGGAGGATAACTTCAAGACTTTCACCACCCTAATTCCGCTGGATTTTAAATTGTGCTACCGGTGCCGTCGCCTTAACGGCAGCAGGGGCCGCATCTCAACGCACCGGTGACGGGAAAAGTCGTGCTGAGAGCTATTGACAGCAGATTGCGGAGACACTAATTCAGCTAATGTCAACGGACGACGTTTTCCACAAGACGACTTTAAAACCGTAACACGACGTGGGCGGTTGGATCTGAGATGGTTACTTCATTGCAAAGGAAGGAAGTTCCTTCTTGCCCTGCGTACGTAACATGAACCTGGTATCCAGAAAGAGTCAGGTGTGAACGAATATTCGATTGAACACACATATAGCGGTTCGGATACCACTGTAAAATACGACGAGTTGAGAAAAGGGATGGAGAGAGAGAGTGTTATATACGAGTGTATGATAAACCCTTTTCTCGAAAACTTCTGTCCTTCAAACCTCCTCTGTGTTGCCACAGATGACGTGCCATTTATCACACTTGTACTAAGATGGCAGAACACGTGAGGTCTTAGCGAGAAACTGATATTGGGTGAATAAAAATTTTTTCTGTTAGTTTGTTTATACGGGATGTCATTCACTTTTTATTAGCAGAATACGAGAAACTACACAATTATTCCACTTTATGAATCACAAATAATTTCTAATCTTCACACTTTAATAAGAACGAAACAAGGAACTGCGAATTTGCGTAATTACTGTGAAATTTTTCTGAAAAAATGGCGCTGAGCACTATGGGACTTAGCTGCTGAGGTCATCAGTCCCCTAGAACATAGAACTACTTAAACCTAACTAATTTAAGGACATCACACACATCCATGCCCGAGGCAGGATTCGAACCTGTGACCGCAGCAGTCGTACAGTTCCAGACTGTAGCGCCTAGAACCGCTCGGCCACACCGGCCGATGAAATTTTTCTCAATTACGTATCCAAATAACCAGAGATTTCTACTTAAGTCCTCAATCGATACCGACCGCGGCAGACAACATGTCTGTCCTCCGAGACTGCCAAACCGCTTCGCCCGCCATTCATGTTAGGCGCGATCCGAAAGCCTCCAAAGTGCTTCGTCTGTATTTTCATTTAGCAATTGTTTACTATCCTGTTGGTAATTAACACTTTTCAAGTAACTGCATGATAGCCTGCTACTGAGAGATCTACATCTACATCGATACTCCGCAAGCCACCCAACGGTGTGTGGCGGAGGGCACTTTACGTGCCACTGTCATTACCTCCCTTTCCTGTTCCAGTCGCGTATGGTTCGCGGGAAGAACGACTGTCTGAAAGCCTCCGTGCGCGCTCTAATCTCTCTAATTTTACATTCGTGATCTCCTCGGGAGGTATAAGTAGGGGGAAGCAATATATTCGATACCTCATCCAGAAACGCACCCTCTCGAAACCTGGCGAGCAAGCTACACCGCGATGCAGAGCGCCTCTCTTGCAGAGTCTGCCACTTGAGTTTATTAAACATCTCCGTAACGCTATCACGGTTACCAAATAACCCGGTGACAAAACGCGCCGCTCTTCTTTGGATCTTCTCTATCTCCTCCGTCAACCCGACCTGGTACGGATCCCACACTGATGAGCAATACTCAAGTATAGGTCGAACGAGTGTTTTGTAAGCCACCTCCTTTGTTGATGGACTACATTTTCTAAGCACTCTCCCAATGAATCTCAACCTCGTACCCGCCTTACCAACAATCAATTTTATATGATCATTCCACTTCAAATCGTTCCGTACGCACACTCCCAGATATTTTACAGAAGTAACTGCTACCAGTGTTTGTCCCGCTATCATATAATCATACAATAAAGGATCCTTCTTTCTATGTATTCGCAATACATTACATTTGTCTATGTTAAGGGTCAGTTGCCACTCCCTGCACCAAGTGCCTATCCGCTGCAGATCTTCCTGTATTTCGCTACAATTTTCTAATGCAGCAACTTCTCTGTATACTACAGCATCATCCGCGAAAAGCCGCATGGAACTTCCGACACTATCTACTAGGTCATTTATATATATTGTGAAAAGCAATGGTCCCATAACACTCCCCTGTGGCACGCCAGAGGTTACTTTAACGTCTGTAGACGTCTCTCCATTGATAACAACATGCTGTGTTCTGTTTGCTAAAAACTCTTCAATCCAGCCACACAGCTGGTCTGATATTCCGTAGGCTCTTACTTTGTTTATCAGGCGACAGTGCGGAACTATCGAACGCCTTCCGGAAGTCAAGAAAAATAGCATCTACCTGGGAGCCTGTATCTAATATTTTCTGGGTCTCATGAACAAATAAGGCGAGTTGGGTCTCACACGATCTCTGTTTCCGGAATCCATGTTGATTCCTACATAGTAGATTCCGGGTTTCCAGAAATGACATGATACGCGAGCAAAAAACATGTTCTAAAATTCTACAAGAGATCGACGTAAGAGATATAGGTCTATAGTTTTGCGCATCTGCTCGACGACCCTTCTTGAAGACTGGGACTATCTGTGCTCTTTTCCAATCATTTGGAACCCTCCGTTCCTCTAGAGACTTGCGGTACACGGCTGTTAGAAGGGGGGCAAGTTCTTTCGCGTACTCAGTGTAGAATCGAATTGGTATCCCGTCAGGTCCAGTGGACATTCCTCTATTGAGTGATTCCAGTTGCTTTTCTATTCCTTGGACACTTATTTCGATGTCAGCCATTTTTTCGTTTGTGCGAGGATTTAGAGAAGGAACTGCAGTGCGGTCTTCCTCTGTGAAACAGCTTTGAAAAAAGGTGTTTAGTATTTCAGCTTTACGCGTGTCATCCTCTGTTTCAATGCCATCATCATCCCGTAGTGTCTGGATATGCTGTTTCGAGCCACTTACTGATTTAACGTAAGACCAGAACTTCCTAGGATTTTCTGTCAAGTCGGTACATAGAATTTTACTTTCGAATTCAATGAACGCTTCACGCATAGCCCTCCTTACGCTAACTTTGACATCGTTTAGCTTCTGTTTGTCTGAGAGGTTTTGGCTGCGTTTAAACTTGGAGTGGAGCTCTCTTTGCTTTCGCAGTAGTTTCCTAACTTTGTTGTTGTACCACGGTGGATTTTTCCCGTCCCTCACAGTTTTACTCGGCACGTACCTGTCTAAAACGCATTTTACGATTGCCTTGAACTTTTTCCATAAACACTCAACATTGTCAGTGTCGGAACAGAAATTTTCGTTTTGATCTGTTAGGTAGTCTGAAATCTGCCTTCTATTACTCTTGCTAAACAGATAAACCTTCCTCCCTTTTTTTATATTCCTATTAACTTCCATATTCAGGGATGCTGCAACGGCCTTATGATCACTGATTCCCTGTTCTGTACATACAGAGTCGAAAAGTTCGGGTCTGTTTGTTATCAGTAGGTCCTAGATGTTATCTCCACGAGTCGGTTCTCTGTTTAACTGCTCGAGGTAATTTTCGGATAGTGCACTCAGTATAATGTCACTCGATGCTCTGTCCCTACCACCCGTCTTAAACATCTGAGTGTCCCAGTCAATATCTGGTAAATTGAAATCTCCACCTAAGACTATAACATGCTGAGAAAATTTATGTGAAATGTATTCCAAATTTTCTCTCAGTTGTTCTGCCACTAATGCTGCTGAGTCGGGAGGTCGGTAAAAGGAGCCAATTATTAACCTAGTTCGGTTGTTTAGTGTAACCTCCACCCATAATAATTCACAGGAACTATCCACTTCTACTTCACTACAGGATAAACTACTACTAACAGCGACGAACACTCCACCACCGGTTGCATGCAATCTATCCTTTCTAAACACCGTCTGTACCTTTGTAAAAATTTCGGCAGAATTTATCTCTGGCTTAAGCCAGCTTTCTGTACCTATAACGATTTCAGCTTCGGTGCTTTCTATCAGCGCTTGAAGTTCCGGTACTTTGCCAACGCAGCTTCGACAGTTGACAATCACAATACCGATTGCTGCTTGGTCCCCGCATGTCCTGACTTTGCCCCGCACCCGTTGAGGCTGTTGCCCTTTCTGTACTTGCCCAAGGCCATCTAACCTAAAAAACCGCCCAGCCCACGCCACACAACCCCTGCTACCCGTGTAGCCGCTTGTTGCGTGTAGTGGACTCCTGACCTATCCAGCGGAACCCGAAACCCCACCACCCTATGGCGCAAGTCGAGGAATCTGCAGCCCACACGGTCGCAGAACCGTCTCAGCCTCTGATTCAGACCCTCCACTCGGCTCTGTACCAAAGGTCCGCAGTCAGTCCTGTCGACGATGCTGCAGATGGTGAGCTCTGCTTTCATCCCGCTAGCGAGACTGGCAGTCTTCACCAAATCAGATAGCCGCCGGAAGCCAGAGAGGATTTCCTCCGATCCATAGCGACACACATCATTGGTGCCGACATGAGCGACCACCTGCAGATGGGTGCACGCTGTACCCTTCATGGCATCCGGAAGGACCCTTTCCACATCTGGAATGACTCCCCCCGGTATGCACACGGAGTGCACATTGGTTTTCTTCCCCTCTCTTGCTGCCATTTCCCTAAGGGGCCCCATTACGCGCCTGACGTTGGAGCTCCCAACTACCAGTAAGCCCACCCTCTGCGACTGCCCGGATCTTGCAGACTGAGGGGTAACCTCTGGAACAGGACAAGCAGCCATGTCAGGCCGAAGATCAGTGTCAGCCTGAGACAGAGCCTGAAACCGGTTCGTCAGACAAACTGGAGAGGCTTTCCGTTCAGCCCTCCGGAATGTCTTTCGCCCCCTGCCACACCTTGAAACGACCTCCCACTCTACCACAGGTGAGGGATCAGCCTCAATGCGGGCAGTATCCCGGGCAACCACAGTCGTAGTCCGATCAGGGGATGCGTGGGACGAGCTGGCCGTCCCCGACAAACCCCCATCCGGACCCCCACAGTGATGCCCACTGGCAACAGCCTCAAGCTGTGTGACCGAAGCCAACACTGCCTGAAGCTGGGAGCGAAGGGATGCCAACTCAGCCTGCATCCGAACACAGCAGTTGCAGTCCCTATCCATGCTAAAAACTGTTTTGCAAAGAACGTCTGAACTAATCTACAGAGAGCGCAAACAAATCGACAAAATTTAAACGGTTATTAAAATACAAGATTGCCTAGTAAATTCAGTAATGCTGCTACTTGCGCACTGCTGACACTGCTCGGCGGCGGAAGGAGGCTACGCGAATTTACACTATTCAGGTACTAAAACGCGATGCTACAACTCTCAAATACTATAATACGCCCGAAATTTATGAATTAAACAATGCAAGTACCAAAAACACGCAAAGAAATTAAGAATTAAACTATGTAACAAATGAGTGAGCTAGGAGTATACGACTTGCTGCTGCAGCTGCTTATCCAACGGCGGCAGGGAGCACACTGACTGCGACCAACCGACACTGGCCGTTCAAAACAAAACAGTAGACAAACGACTACGCGAATTTACACTATTCAGGTACTAAAACGCGATGCTACAACTCTCAAATACTATAATACGCCAGAAATTTATGAATTAAACAATGCAAGAACCAAAAACACGCAAAGAAATTAAGAATTAAACTATGTAACAAATGAGTGAGCTAGGAGTATACGACTTGCTGCTGCAGCTGCTTATCCAACGGCGGCAGGGAGCACACTGCTGTTACATGTAATTGAAGTAAATACACTGTTCAGTTTTTCTAATATTGGTAACAGAAGGTTATCATTTTGGCTCGCAACTTTCGAATGCAATAGCCGATCGCGGACTATCACGATCGAACAAACCGTCTGTCATCGGTAACTCACACCAAATTACGTAATCATGCCACAGCTGCCTTATCAACTTCATAAGAAGACCTTCTTGTAGCCGAATATGATAGCTGTCACGCACACGACGTCCCGAGTTCGATTCCCGGCGGGGTCAGGGATTTTCTCTGCCTCGAGATGACTGGGTGTTGTGTGTCTTTCATCATTTCATCCTCATTCACTCGCAAGTCGCCGTAGTGGCGTTAAAGAACTTGTGGAGCTGCGGCCGAACCGCCCCACGAGGGGTCACCGGCCACCAATGCCATACGCTCATTATTATTATAGCTGTAAAGCCAGAAATATTACAAACATTGCAAACGATGTTGTACTAACCAACTTTCCAGCCGGATATATATCGATGACAAGAAGAATTTGTTAAGCCCAAAAACTGCAAGAGCTACAGCTGCTAATGCGTAGGTTCTGTAGCCGCCACAATGAAAAGACACGCCTATCGCCTACAGTAAAAGATTAAGAAATTCATTCAGAACTGTAACAACAGCTTGAACCAGTAATTTTTGGAATCTGTAATTATATTAATACCTTCAGCTGCTGACGGGCGTTGATATATATTAACGAGGACAGGTGAAAATGTGTGCACCAACCGGGACTCGAACCTGGGATCTCCTGCTTACATGGCAGATGCTGTATCCAACCATTTCTTTTTGTTGTGTTTTGTCGTTACAGATGTCACATGATATCAGTTCAAGTTCCTTGTTTGATCCTTTCACTCAGTTTTTTATTACAGAGGCCAACCAGCTCTCTGACCAAACACGCTGAGCTTATGTGCCAGCATCCATCTAAGCCACTGAGGACACAGAGGAGAGTTCGACTGCAGGGACTATCTCGCACACTCCTCCCACGAGACCCCCATTCTCTCCTTGTATGTCCACACACTACATTCATAGTGTCCCACTCCAACGCACTCATTGCTCGTGGAAGACATTCTTACCAAGTCCAGTAAGAGTTCTGGTAATATGTGTACATCAGCACAGAAGAAGAAGGTCATGGCCAGAATTACCAGAACTATACACTTACATGGATATGGTGTCTGTTCTTTCGGACATATCCATATAAGTGTATAGTAATTTTTTGTGTGTTTTTAGAAATAATAATTTGTTGCTACCATACATTGGTTCAAAGAAGTTCATTGTAAGTTGGCTATAATTTCGAAACTTACAAGGAATCATCTACTTACATTGCGTGATTTACAATCGGAATTAGGTACTATTTGACTGGTTGCACATCGTATATATGAACATTTTAAGGAAGACTGACATTGTCACATACACCTTTTAAATAGTTGTTAACACTTATTGCATGAAAGGTGCTGAATTGTCTTTATTATCGAAATGGCGTAATGAATAATTGCTTATGCTAGCTAAGGTTGGAACGCCGGTAGGAACGAAATGGAAGGTGTAACTCAGACCCTGGGAACGCCAGAAGAAACGAAATGGAAGGTGTAACTCAGACCCTGGGTGCAAAACCTTACACAGGTGTGTTGGTCCAGCTTAACACAGGTTGAGTGTCAGAAAATGGCTGGTGTGACATCCTGGCTGCATAACACAGGAAGTAGCCGAAGTTGAACGGTCTGGACACCTGAGCACTGAAGCACAATACAGCAGCGGTTGGCCAGTAGTGTACCGAAAATTAACAGGAATAGGTATTTCCTCGCAAACTCTCCTTGCTGGACGACAAAACGCTACAATATGGTCGGCTGCCATTCAGAAGAATCTGTAGGGAGGGAGAATACTCCATAGTTTCGAGAATATGATTCGCTTTCTGCAGTTGTGAGGGAGCAGAGCCGAGCTTTGCTGGGAAGCCAGAGGTGGAGAGAAAGAGATCTGCCAGTAGATACATTTTGCCGGTTTTGGCACACTAACGCAATTTAAAATAAATTCTATATTTTATAACTAAAACAACTGATTTTTAAAACTTCAGTATATTTAATTAACTAAACCGATTTTATATCATTAACTAAATACCTATTTTTTACAATAACACAACTAAATACAATAAGCAACTAATTTCTGAATTTATTATTTCATTTACAATGTGACTGTAAAACAATAACATGTGTTAGTTACCAAAACTAAGTTTACATTAAAACTTTTAAATAGTGAACATAAGTAAATTAATTAAAATGTGTTAGTTAACAAAGTACATTATTTTAAAAAATCACATTGTGAACATAGGTAAATAAATTGAAAATATATTAGTTAACAAAAGTAAAATAAAAAAATTTACAGCATGATTGCAAGATAATAAAATGTGTTAGTTAGAACAAAAGTACATTATTTTAAAAATTTTACATTGGGAACTTTGTATCATGAAATTCATTATTTCTATTTTTAAGTTTCTTCCTTCCTATATATTTCAATTTCATTTATCCTTTTTTAATTATTTCAAAATCAAAATCATCAATTAATTTAGAAATTCTATTTGGTAAAATAACTTTAAAATCATTGTTGAGTTCTTGACAAAGTTGTTCTCCATATCTAGTATTTAAATATTCACAGTTCATAATACTATATAAAACATTTATCTCTAGCCCACTTACTTTTTTAATTTCTTTAGAACTATTTACATTGTTTTGCTTCTTGAATAAAGTAGTTTCCATTTATAAAGAAAAATTTTTTATTAGTTTTTCAAAAATTGATTTGTGGTTTGTATTCAACAAATTTTAAAAAGTTGTAATTTTGTACTTATAGCTAAATGATTCATTGAAAATTGTTCTTTTTTTATTTTTTAAACATCTAATAAACATTATTTCTTGTAAATGGAAAACATGAAGGTAATGCTAACTAAACTAAAAGAAAGTTATGAACTAACTGAGCAATCTGAAAAAGTTATTGATTGTCCTATTTGTTTAAGTAAGGAAAACAATAATCAATTTGTGAAAACAAATTGCAATCATATTTTTCATAAAAAATGTATTAATGAATGGTTAAAGGAAAAATAAAATTGTCCACTTTGTAGAATTATTATTAAAAATAAAGCACCATAAACAGTTCATATAATTGATATTTTTCCTATCTTTGATGATCAAGATGAGGTGGCATATTATTTATTTAATAAAATTGCAGCCAAATAACAACATACAGCTACTTTGCTTAAGATTTTACATTTACCTTTACAGTTTTGCATATTCATTTATCGATTTCACTCTTTTACAGCACAGTTCTATGTGATATTGTTCACAGGCTTCGTTACACAGTGCACATACACATGTTGTGGTTGGGTCGTGATAAGTTTTGTTTTTGCAAATTTGATGATGAAAGCTGTGAATAGAAAGTCTAGTTATGACATGTCGCAGCTCAAAGATTGGTGCTGTACAAGAGTGGTGCTGTACAAGAGTGGTTCGTCATTGCTTTGGTGCCATAGAACTCTGACCACACTTTTTCTCATTTGTCCTCCATTATCTTCAGTTGCCTTCAGGAAGCCCTGGTGTGTGGCATCATATATCAAAGTTAGATGTCTTCAATTAGGAATGTCTCTCTTGGTAGCAGGTACACTAGTCTAGATCTTGTTGCCCTTGAGAGACCTACTGCTCTTTTTAGATAAGTCGATTTTACCTTTTCTAGTGTTTCTAGATTTTTTTCTGTCAGGTTGTCCCATAAAACCTCCATCCCATTGGCCAGGATTGGCAAAATTTTTGCATTGAATAATTTCATGGCTGTTTCTAGACTAAGCCGGCAGATGTTTTTGTTGCCCTGTATTGCTGCTATTGTTTGGGCTGCACGTTATGTTGTATCTTTTGTGAAGGATTTGGCTGTTGGTTGCAGTGTCATCCATAGGTATTTAAAGTCTGATGAGATTTTTATTTTTTGTACTCTGATGTTGATTTCTGCATTCTTGGGTGTTTTGCCTTCTTTTCTGAAAATCACCATTTCTGTCTTTGTTATGTTTATGTGTACTTTGTGTTCACTGCACCATTTGTCTATTTTCTCAGATTCTGTATATCTGTTGAACCTACAGCTATGTCATCAGCATATGCATATACATATACATCTTCATTTTCTCCAATTTGGAGTCCTTCTTCAGTGCCAAGAATGTACAGCAAAGGGCCCATTGGGTCACCCTGTAAGACTCCATTCGATTGAGGAATGAGGTTCGAAAAAGAGAGATTGTCTGATATTGTGATTAAGTTGTATTTGAGGATTGACTTTATTATTCTTGCCCATACACTATCTTCTCCCATTTTGTTCTCCACTTTTCGGACTATGAGATCTCTTTCCAGTAAGTCAAAAGGTTTTGGCAAAGTCTATGAACACTGTGTAGAAAATTTCTTTCTTCTGTAGCGCTTTGTTGATGTTGTTTAGAAGAAGCCTGACTACCGTAAGTGCTCATCTTCCAGGTCTGAAACCCATTTGTCGTTCTTGGAGATGACTATCCATAGAGGCTCTCGTTTTTTGTGTAATTAACTTTGACAACATCTTGAACTGAGTATTTTCTGGGGCTATGCCTTTGTACTTGTTTGGGTCCATTGGGTCTCCTCCACCTTTGTATAGAACTTTTATTGTTGAGTGTCTCCATTGTGTTGGAATTCTCCCAAGTTCCAGGTGTTTGTTAAATAGTTTGATCCATACATGTTGGAGGGCCTCTTTCACAACTTTTATATGTTCATTTTATATGTATATATATATATATATATATATATATATATATATATATATATATATATATATATTATTGGTTCCTGCAGCTTTCTTGTTCTTCAGTGCTTTTATTACTTCTTTTACATCTTCTTCATTTACAGGTTCCAATACATTGTCTTTTTCCTTAGTTTGGTGTTGTTTCTCTTTCTTTGGGGTGTCTTGATTCCTTTTTTGTTAAGTGTCTTACTGATGTGGTGTTCCATTCCTTCATGTCTATAATTGGTGTATAAGCCAGTTTTCCTGGTCTTGTTGCTATGTATGGGCCTTTCTGTGCTTCATCCCCTTCTCTTTTTGCCTCTCTTTCTATGTATTCCTTTTTCTTCTCTTCTATTACTTTTTTGTAGATTCTCCTCTCTTCTGAATACAGTTTGTATGTTTTCTCATCGTGCTGGTTTCTTAATGTGTTGAGCGTTCTTAGGACAGTGTTCCTTTTGCTGTAGCATTCAGCATCAAACCAACTTTTTACCATCCTTGTTTTTGGGTTTGTTTGTATCACTGAATTTTTTAGGAGTCCTTGTATTTGGTGTGTTGCTGTTTCAGGGTCTCCTTTCTCCATTAAAGGTTTTATTTGTGTTATTTGTTCTTTCTGGTTTGTTAATTTCTCTATATCTATTTTTCTTTGTATGATTCAGTAGGTCTTTCTTGCTGTCTGTGATGTGATTTATTTATTTTTAGCTTCATTAGAATGTACTGTCGTATAGGAGTAATGGAGTCATGCCATATTGTTTGAATATGTCCTTTTATTTCTCCTCTTGTTAACATGATATCAATGGTGCTTTTCCCATTGTGGCTTTATCATCAATGAATAATGAAGAAAAATCTACATCTACAATGTAAAACAAAAAAGTGGTAACTGAAGAAAAATCTACATCTACAAAGAAATGTAAAAGTTGTCAAGAGATTAAAGGTTTAAGTTGTTTATATATAAATCCTGCACAAAAAGGTACACATAATATTAAATGTAAGAAGTGTACTTTAGAATATATTGAGAATAAGAAAGCTTTAACTTTATTACTTATAACTTATTAAATAATATTCCTATATTATTAATTAATTAAATAAATAATTAAAACTAATGGACTGTTATACTTAATAGTAAAGTAATTGTTAAACTAAATAGTAAACTAATTCGTTTAAAAATTACTTGTTTAAAAACAGATTGATTGTTAAACAAAATAATATACTAATTTTCTTTTTGATTAATTATGTATTAAGTAATAATCCATATCTGTCTATTAAATAATTATCACTTTGTTAAAAATATTTTTTACAAATCTAATGAATTTTTAAAGTAATAAATAAAAGTGCAAAATGGAAACATTAAATGATTATGAACTAGAAATATTTAAAGTTGAAGTCTTTGCGAATTTTGTAAAGTAAATAATTTATGAGGATATTCAAATTTATGTAAAGCTGATTTAATTAGATTTAGTATTAGAAAGAGTTCAATTATTGTTAGAATTAATACACCTGAAGTACATGAAAACTATACAAATATTGTTAGAAATTATAAACTGGAAGTAAGTGAAAATCATACAAATATTGTTAGAAATTATAAACCTGAAGTAAGTCTCAATTTTTTGAAATGTTACCACATTATAATATTCATGATGTTTTCCTAACTAAAGAAGATAGATCATTAAAAAGAATATTTCTATTTTATACAATTATATTTGTAAAACCGAAAACATTAGATAGAAATACAATTAAAGATTACTTTGTTAAAAAAGCATTTGAAAACAGATTACAAATTATGAATTTTGAGAATAGCTTAGATATAATTGTTCCTAATCATTTCTTAGCTACAGTAAAAACAATAAGATTTTAAATTGTTAAAGACTGTTTGAAAGTACATTATGGTTTAAAGATAAATTTTAATTTATGTTTTGAATGAAAACTACACACAAATGAATAAAATGAAACAGATCAAGCATTTGGACAACAAACACGAATCAAGAAAATGACTTTAACAAAATATGTAAAAGGTAAAAGTGATATTTTAGAAAAAATATATAACTTTTAAGCACAAGGATCAGGATGGACATTAAATAGAATTATTGTCTTGCAACTAGTATTTAATATATATATTCCACTAAAATGATCATCTTACAAAGTTTTGACAAAAATAATAAAAAACAAAAAGTTTGTATTAAAGTAAAAAGTATTGATGAAAAATGATTTTTATGGTCTGTAACAGCAGCTTTGTTTCCTGTGCATAAAGATGCTAAAGGAATAATAAAAATAAAAATGTCGGTCTTGATCTTGATTAAAAAAATTGAAAATATTGTGTTTCCTTTATTTGTTGATCATATTTGAAAAATAGAAAATATAATTAATGTACCTATTAGTGTTTATTCATTTGATGATGAAAAACATCAAGTGTAGCCATTAAAAACTACAACATCTAAAATGGAAAAAAAGTGAATCCACATTATTTCACGAAAGATAATGATTTACATTATTGTAATATAAAACATTTATCTAGACATGTATCAAGTCAAATCAATATACATGAAAAAGTAAAATTTATTTGTGATTTACGTTTACTACATTTCTGTAGTAAAGAAAAATTAAATAATCATACACCAAATTGTTTAATTAGAAGACCATTAAAAGCTGAAATACAAACTGTTAGGAGAATGTGTATATTTCAAAAAATTTCGGAACACACAAAAAGTTCCAATTGTTATTCATGCTGATTTTTATAGTTTACTTTAGAAAATGGACAATCATGAACCAAATTCAGAAAATCATATACAATGAAATAACAAAATCACAAATAAGTGGATTTTGTTACTATACAAAATATGTTTATGGAAATTTATAAAATCATGTTTATAGAGGACCAAACTGTAATAAAAAATTTATTGAATGTATGAAACATGAAGTTGAAGAAATTAGAAAAATTATTCTGAAACCACTTACATCTGAAGAAAACAAATTGCACAACTTCTAATGTTAGTATATTGCATAAATATCATTATACGAAGAATAATAAAAAAGGTTTGTCATCATGATCATCAAACTGGAAAACATATTGCTCCATTGTGCAATAATTATAATTGATTTTGTACCCATTTATTTACATAACTTATATGTCTATTATTCACATGTTTTTGTAAAAAAACTTGATTATGATAATAAAATAAATTTACTACCAAACAATAAAATAAATACATTATTTTTGGTGTACTTACATAAATTTAGAAAATCAGATTTCTCGATACATTTAGATTTATGGCTTATGCACTTGATACACATTCAACAAATTTAAAGAAATATTAATTAAAAATTATTAAAAAGTATATTCCTCCAGAATTACTTAATTTTGTGATTAGAAAAGGTGTTTATCCATATTTTTTGTAAATTCTTGGATAAAATGATTCTCACATAACCGATAAAAATTATAAACATGTAAAATTATTTTGGGAAAAAATCATGGAGAATATCACAGTTTTATCTTAGAACTGATGCACTATTCTTAGGTCATATTTTTGAAAATTTTAGAAAATTATTTATAAATGCATATAATCTACATCCTTCATGGTATTTTACAGCACCAGGTTAATCTTGGGATGCAATGTTAAAAATAACTGAATCAAAAATTATACTGTTTTGTCTTAATGGTATGATTCTAATGATTGTATAAGGAAATAAATAGGTATCACAATGTAAAAGATATGTAAAAGCAAATAAGAATATTTTAAAACATTTTAAAAATAAAGAAATATCAATGCATATGGCTTATCTAGTTTTAAATAACTTAAATGGTTATGCTATGAACAAATATTTACCATGTGGTGGATTTGAATGAGATGAACCAAATAATTTTCATCGTACAAAAATAAACGAAATATCAAACTATTGTGAAAATAGTAATATATTTGAAGCAGATTTAAAATATCCAAAAAATTACATTATTTACATAAAGATTTTCCATTAGCTCCTGAAGCAAAAATTGATCCAGGTACAAATTGAAAGTAACTTAATAACTACTTTGGATAAAAGCATAATTATGTAGTACTTTATAGAAATTTTAAACAATACTTATTTCTTGGAATAGAACTTAACAAAATACATAAACTTTAAAAAATTTAACAAACTAATTGGTTAAAAATGTTTGTAGATTTAAACTCACAGTTAAGAACTAAAGCGACAAATGATTTTGTAAAGCATTTCTATAAAATACCGAATAATTCTGTATTTGGTAATGTATTATACTGTTTTTGGTAAAACAATGGAAAATATAAGAAACACAAGATACAAAATTAGATTCAAATAGTATAGTGTGTGTTAAACTTGTAGCTAAATATGTATTGGGACATAAAATAGATGCATTACCATATGGTAATTATAAGTTATTAAAGTAACATTTTATATATAGAAAATATAAAATTTTTTATATAAATTAAATTAATAAAATTATTTCTATATAAAATGAATAAAATATTTTATATATAAAAAAGTTCGATATAAATGGAAATTTTTTATGATTTTCTAATAAAACACAAAAGATAATACAGTTAATATGAATAATGAAAGTATTAAAGTGAACGATGGAAGAATTAAAGTAAAAATTGGTATTATTAAATCAAATGATGTTAAAATTCAAAAATTTGATGGAAAGTTTTGATACATATTTAAGAAATAATTAGTGCATAAACCACATAGCTAACTAATTCTTTTAAAACACTGGGTGATTGCATAACTATTTGATTGATAAACTACACAGTATACTAATTGATTGTTATACTTAATAGTAAACTTAATACTCGTTAAACTAAATAGTACACAAATATCTTTAAATACTAATTTATTGTTAAACTAGATAGTAAAATAAATAATAAACTAATTCTATTAAAATACAGTTGTTAAAAAACTAATAAATTTTAAACTAAATAGCAGACTAAATAGCAAGCAAATTCTTTTAAAAACTAATAGTTTAAAAACTAATTGATTGTTAAACTAATTGTTTACAAATTAATTGAATATTTAAGTAATGGATAGTAGAAATAATTTTTTAAATAGTAATTGGCTGTTAAAACTAATTGATTGTTAGACTAAGTGATAAACTATTTCTTTTAAAAAATTAATTTTGTAAATAGTAAATGATTGTTAAACTTATTACTAAACTAATTCATTTCTAAAATACTGTATCTCTATATATCCAACAGTTGTGTGAATTTTCAAAACCTAACCATTTAACATAGACTTGATTACCATTATTTACAAAATAAATTTCAACTAAGTATACATCTGGAGATTTTGTTTTCTGTAGTACTTGGCAGTTCAAATTACCTTTTATATCTTTTAATTTATATTTAATTACATTGTAATGAAAAACATTTTCCATTTAAAATATATCTGTTGAGCAATTAGATAAAAACCCTTTTTCAAAAAGACCTTTTAGTGTCCTAATTCTAATTTTATCACATTTTTTCTATTTGGCAATTTCATTACATACAGTGTTACTTAATTTTAAATTTTTTCAGTAACTTCTATTGGTGACATTTGTATTACTGAATGTCATGTATTATTGTATTCATCAATTAAATTTTTAACTAAATTACACCATTTGTAATTACCTTGTTAAACAAATTTCTTAAACATTTTTTCTTTTACTGTTCTGTTAAAAATTTGAACAACAGATTTTTTAATTTTGAAAAAGTTGAAAAGTGGCTAATGTTATATTTATTCATCAGTTATTTAAATTCTATGTTATAGAATTCTTTACCATTATCTGTTGTAATATCGACTATATTTTTAGAATTGTCATATTTAATAGGAAAAGCAAATTCATATTTTGACAAAACACCAATTATTGTTATTAAATACTTATACTCTTTATTTATTTTTGATATTACCTGAATCAATCTCAATTAGATTAGTTTGTCATAAATCATCTATACCAAAAGAAACAACATTACTACGTTTAAACTTCTTTCTAAGTTGGTTTATGTAATTCATTCTTTATAGTTTCATGAATATTATTTAAATCTTCACCTTTTACAAAAACTTTTCAATGAATTTCTTTTTTTAAATTTACAGATTGTACAAATACCTTCAATTCTATGTCTTCCTTTTTAGGTTTTTCTATGTGGATTAAGCGTTTCTGAAATTTCTTTACACTTCAAACAACAAATACAACCATCAATAAGAACTAAATTTTAATTATGAATTTCCATATATATATATATATATGTATGTATGTATATTAAAAATTTAAATAGCTAAAATTATTTCACCAAATACAATTATATTTACATCGACAGGAACATTTTTGACAGAATATTTAAGTGTTGCAGTTAACAAATTTTATATGTGTACCAATATTGATTGATTACAATTATTTATTTGATATAGCTTATCAGCTACACACACTGTTATATCAAAATCATCAAAATTTAAATCTCTATTTATAATTTTTCCAATAATCGTTTTAAGTATGAAATTTTATTCAATATTGTTCAAAAATTTGTTCACCACATGTTATAAAAGTAAATTGAATTATTTGTTTATGATACATCTTTCTTTAAGATTACTTAACTATTCTTACTATGGAGTTCAATCTGTTTTTGAGAAATAATCTGAAAAACTGTTGCTACATCTTTTTTGGTAAAATACTTTTTGAACTGTGTTAAAATGTTTGTGTATTGTGGTTTTGTAACATATTATTTTTGTAAGTATTGTGTGTTAACTACATCTTTGGCATCAAATGTTTCTTTTACATTAGCAAGTCTTCTATTTTTAAAACCAATATTACCAATAGTTACTTTAAAAATAGCATTAAATTCTTTTTGAAATTGTTTAATTACATTAGTTTTCTTTGGATCTATTGTAAATTGTCGTTGTTTAATAATATTTTCAGGTTTCTCAATTTTTTCAATATTTCTAAATTGTACATAGGTTTATTGTATCTAATCCCAAAAATGTGTATTTAATAAATCTAAAGTAACATTAAAATTATAATTCTCATAAATCAAAAGAAACAAACAAAAATAAGCACATATTACTACATCAAAATTTTGTATTCTTTCTGCATCGCAGTATAGTTAATTTTTTCCTAAATAGTTCACTAATTGGTTTGGTATATTACCACCACATGAATCAAAAACAAATTTTTCATCCTTATTTTTATAATAAGAAATCCAAAGAGTACCATAATTATCAATGTATATAAATTTACTATGTCACATTCAATTTTTAATAGTTTCTTTACTAATTCATTAATGATGTACACACCACATAAGTGATTAATTTTTAATTGTTTAGTTAGTTCTTCTATATCAAAATTACTTAATGCATTAGGATATTTACCAATTACTTTTTCATTTTTTGGTTTTCTCTATGAATTATCACCTTTTTTCTCCATTTCCAAGTTGTGTATAGTTTGCTCTTATAAATCTTTATCATTGTTAGTTTTGGTTGCAATTGCGGCAGATCCTCCAGCTAGTTAACAACCTGTTGCTAAATAAGTTAATGCAGCTAATAACAATGGATGAAATCCACCTTCATGTTGTGTTAATCTTTACCATCTCTATTTTTTTTAATATTTAATTATATTTTTACAACCTTAATAGCAAATGTGACAAGTAAATTTCCACCAACTTTCTTTTCTTTTTTCTTTTTTGAACATCTGTTACAATGGTTTAATTTAATTTAATTGATCATAATTTAATTTTATTTTAACAGACTTTGGTTTACTTTTACCACTAGGTAGGAAAGAATAAATTCTAAAGTTATTTTATTTATATAGTTAAAAATTTAATAAAGATTTTTATATCGTTAAAATTTTTACATAGCCAACAATGTATAAAGATTTTTATATAGATTAAAAATTTATGTAGATTAATAATTGATATAGATCAAAAAGGTATAAACACTTTTGATATAGTAAAATGTTTATAAAGATTTTTTATATAGTTGAAAAATGATTACATATTTGTTATATAGTTTCCTATACATAAATTTCTTTTTCCACACATTATTCCTCTAACAGCTGTTGCAGCAATTTTTTACCAAATGAACCATCATTTGCATATATTCTTAAATTAATTGAAGTGTTTACTAATACTTTTCCATATTTTTCACTTTTCCAAAATGTATGTGGAAGATTATTAAAAATCGAATTAAATATTCAATTCCTTTTGGCTTATTAATTATAAAATTTATTTGTTAACATTTCTGCAATACTAACGTTTCATAACGTTAGTTTTTACATCCTGCTAGTGATTCACAATGAATTGCTGCTAATCCTTCCATTAATTTTCTCACACCTATCATCCAAACATTATTGGATTATTTGGATTATTATCAGAATATAATGCTACTGAATTTAATAACATATCTGTATATTTTGATAAATATTCACCACTAAACCCTTTATTTAAATCTTCTATTAAAATTCTTTTTCAGTTAAAAGTCTCATTAATCCATCTGTACCTTCCCATGTTTTTTTTACCAGTTGTAAATTTATCACCATTAAATTCTAGGCGTAAATTACCAACATATTTTAACATACCAACAGGTTTTAAACCAATTATTTTATCTTCACTGTGATTAACATACTTTAACATTCTTTCACTACCATTTGCCCTTTAACTTTAATTTATCTTTCTACTTTTATTTCCTTCTCCATATTTATTCAGGACATATTTAATTTCTGTTTCACTTAATGTATAATCATATTTTCCAGGAATATCATCAAACTAATCTTCTAATGGTTTTTATTGGTGATAAATCTCCAAAATTGTCTATATGATGGCTATATGGAATTATTTGTTTTTGATCTTCCTCATTTTTTTCAATTGCTTTACTTTTTCAATATCATCAATAACAGGATCATCTTCCTTTGTATATTTCTCATATTATGTTAAACATTTAATATTTGTGTTTGTTTTTATGTTTTGTTTATAACTATATATTTATGTTTAAGTTAAACTTGATGTTAGACTTGAAGATGAAGTTAAACCCAATGTTAAAGCTAAAGTTGATGTTAATGTTAAAGTTAATGTTAAAGTAAATGTTTAAAGCTTAATGTTTAATGTTTTTGTTTAATGTTTTTAGTTAAGTTTAGGTAATAAATTATTTTAACTTACCTTCATTTGGTTTTCTTGACATACCTATTGTTAAAAAACCAAGTTCATGATTCCAACATTTATTACACTTTTCTTTAAAATTATCAAACTATAAATCTCCACCATCAAACTCGCGGTAAATATCATTTAATTTTGTATCATCTTATCTAAAAATATTTAAAAATTTGAAATTTTCTCTTGCTGGTTATTTTGGAATTTTTGAATACGTTTGAGCTCAATAAAAGCAATGTCTACCTTTGTGTCTATCTCGAGTGAAATAATTTCTGACAATATCTACATTTTCTAGAATAAAGTAATCAAATCAACAACTGAATTATCTTTACATTCATCTAATGGAATAATTCCTGCATTATTTTAATAAAACTAACAATTTGCTTATTTATTTTATCTTCAATTTTGTACATTGATTTATAAATTTTTCATTTTCTGGTAATTCTAATCTTTTCGAATAAACATACAAATGTTTAAATTTATTCCGGTTCAACCATCCTTTAGCTATAATATAATTGTCAATCATTAATGTTGTTTTACCACAACCACCTGGCCCAATTATTGCACATCTAACAGAATTTGGTAGAAGTTTATCATGTTTGCTGTTATCTTTTTTCTGGAATTCTTACTTTAGATTCCCGATCTGTTTTGTTCATTTATTAACAATTTTTTCATTTATTAATAATATTTTTCATTTATTTATAATTTATCATTTATTAGTTGATTTTCGTTTATTAATATTTTTTCACTTCTTAATAATTTTTCAGTAGTAAATGAGCCACCTATTTCAACTTAATGATGAACCATCTATAATTGGAAGAGGATTAATACTTGATATTTTTACTAATGTTTCATTAGTTGGTTTTATTTAAATTTTTTAACAACAAATATTACAACAAACAATAATAAACTTTATTCTATTGGAGTAAGATTAGAAATTTCTGTAGGTTAAAAAAGTTTGAAATTTTTTTTAAAATTATACATTTGAAAAAATGTATTATAACATTAAAGCAGATAGTTTTACTAATGTTTCATTAGTTGGTATTTATTTTAATTTTTTAACAACAAATATTACAACAAAGAATAATAAACTTAATTCTGTTGGAGGAAGATTAGAAATTTCTGTAGGTCACAAAAGTTTGAAATTTTTTTAAAAAAATTATACATTTGAAAAAATCTATTACAACATTAAAGCAGATGAAATTTTAAAGAGAACTGTTAATGACAGTGATGTAAAATAGTTCATGGATACAGTAGATAGTACTGGTTATTTACTTGGTTTTAGTAATCAAGTTGTTCAAGTCAATGGAAAATTTGTAGCTAAAGATGTTCCTATAACAATTACTTTTGAATTAATCAATACAAATTTTTATATTGCTGAGGGAATGTATGTGAAACACTTTGATTATTTTAATAAAGAAAGTAACATTATTGCTTCATTTAAACATAATGCAGAATTTGGTGGACCAATAATTTATGAACCAAATTACCTTATAAATGTTCCTGTTTTTAAAACAATTCAAGATCTAAAGGTTAATATAACTGATAAAAATAATAATTTAACTGATTTTAATGGTGCTACTGTAACAGTTACTTTAGATATTTCTTAATAAATTTTTTCTTTTCTAAATAAGTAATTGCTAAGACAATCATGAAAAAATTGAATGTTATCAGTTTTGTTCATTTCCTGTTAATGAAAAATTTAAAAATAATTTAAATGTTCTTAACAAATATACAAAAATATAAATGAATATTGGTGATGGTTGGCTTTATACTTGAATTTTAGTATTATTCGAATGATGGTACAGATTATCCAACTTATGATGGAAAATCAAACAAAATATTAATTGATAATTATGTAGCGAAAATTGTTTGATTTTATAAAAATAAAAAAGGAAATAATAATTTCTCTAGAATCGAACATCGTTTAATTTCATCAACAGTATCATGCATCTGACTTCATGTGTTACTGACAAAATAAGTTTGGAAGGACATATTCTTTATACAGGAAAAATAAATAGTAAAAAAATGAAGTAATTTATCCAGGTCAATGCTTGGTGTGTTTTTAAACATTATAAGGAAATTATATTTGAAGGAAACTTAACTGTAGTTTTTACACATAGTTTATATTCTGGAGATGCAGTTCTATGCTAGTTTGATAATACTGATGCTGGTGTTGAAATAAAAGATACACTTCCTAAAGAAGGTAAAATAGTTATAGATTCTATGGAAACCCTGTACATGTTGTTAAATATGAACAACATTATGAGCTTGAACGATTTGGAAATATTTTTAAAAAATCCTATAATACTTATTTCCTTTTATGAACTTCAAACAGATGAAGTTGCTGGATTAACTGGTAAAACAATTTTGATCTAGATATAAAAAATTACCATAACTCCACAGAATTTGATAAGCCATATTTTGTTTTTGTTGTATTTCAGAAAAATCGTAAAAATAATCTAATAGTTGATTCATCATGTTAAACTATAAAATATATATTTATAAAGTAGTAAAAAGGACTTTTTTCCACGAGAAATGTGGAATATTTATCCACCAAATAATTTTCTAAAAGCATATGATGTATTTCTAGATTTTAATGCATTTAGGTTTATAACTAATTATCCAATTTTTGTAATCAATATGACATGTAGAAAGAATGTTACAACTACACATAAAACAAGTTATACACTTGATTATATAATTACGTTAGGTTAAAAGAACCTTACATATGATGCACAATATAGATTACTTACTGAAAATTTTAAATTATTAGTATTTGCTTATATGTAAATAAATGAAAAACTTAAAAAAATTATAAAAGTGTTGACTTCATGCTGATATACATTTCTGAAACATTTTAAGAAAGATAGGAAAAATAAAAATTAAAATTTTAAAATGATGTACTTTGTTAACTAATACATTTTAATAATTTACTTATGTTCACAATGTAAAATTTTTAATATTTGTTATTTAATATGCTTTTATTTCTTTACTTACATTCACAATGTTATTTTTTATAACAATGTACTTTGTTAACTAATACATTTTAATTAATTTACTTATGTCCACAATGTAAAGTTTTTAAAAATATCTCACTTTTCTTAACTAATACAAATTATTGTGTCACAGTCACATTGTAAATGAAATAATAAAGGTAGAAATCAGTTGTTTATTGTATTTAGTTGTGTTATTGCAAAAAATAGGTATTTAGTTAATGTCATAAAATCGGTTTACTTAATTAATTATACTGAATTTTTAAAAATCTGTTGTTTTGCTTATAAAATACAGAATTTATTTTAAATTGCATTAGTGTGCCAAAACTGGCAAAATGTATCTACTTCTACCGTTTTGAGTGCCCGTATTTGATGGTTGCTCAGTATCAGCTTTTGTTGGTACAGACAGACTGTGTTTACTCTCAGGAGTTTTTATAGTTAGTGAATGGTTAGGCATTGTACTGTTGTGAACTTATACGATTATGGATTTTGCCTCCAGGTAGGGAGTCGTCATTAAGTACGCAACATTCCGTGATTGAGAGCACTTCTTCTGTCTATACTCACATTGAGACATTATCTGAATTCCGTCCTTGTAGCTGGGTGTTTGAGTTTCTTGTCTGTAGGACACAGAGAGGAGAAGACAGTATTAGATTCTACTAGTCACAGGACTGCTTTCTGCCATCCTAGTGTCTGAATGAGTTTTTTAAATATTTTGTGGCTGGAGTTCTTCCATCGTTGCATACGTCTATGAGAATCATCACTCCGACATACCGGACGCAGTACAAACAGTGATATTGCTAATCGCTTCAGCTTATTAGGGCTATAAAGCTAAAAAGCTGTGGTCACGTATCTTTAATTCCACTGAGGTTGTGCACCACTGTAAATCATCTTTGAAGGTAGTGTCTTCTAGTATTTGGTACCTAAATGATTTCAGTCATCTCTTGTTATTTATACCAGATCACATACCCAAAAAATCAGATTTTGGCAATTGATTGGTAATATGTCCATTGGACATTGGTATATAAATATTTGTGTTATATAAACGACTTTTCAATCTACAGTGAATGCATAAGCTCAAACAACATTTATCATTTTTAATTACCAGATTCCCTAATCGTTCATTTATGTGTCATGTTGTAATTTATATGTTAAAGAGAAACAAAGAGGAAATAATATTACCATTAAGAGATCCTAAGATCACCTTCAAGGGGTGGTGAGACACAGCCAAATTTTCATTTTCACATTCAGTACTTTCCATTGCATGCCTTAATTTTGTACCCACGTGGAGTAGCATCTTGGATCATCTTGCTATGACATAGATCTAGTCAGAGTCTTATACTAGTGAGGGTTGGGTTGTTTATGTAGAAGATACCAAACTGAGAGGTCATCAGTCTCACTGGATTTGGAAAGGATCAAGAAGGAAGTCAGCCATGCCCTTTGAAAGGATTCATCATGGCATTTGCCTGAAACGATTTACGGAAATCATGGTAAACTTAAATCAGGATGGCTGGATGCGGGATTGAACCGTCGTCGTTCTCTCGAATGCGAGTCCAGTGGGCTAGTGTGCTAACCACTGTCCCACCTTGCTAAGTCAAACACACACCCATGCCCGAGGGAGGACTCGAACCTCCGACAGGGGAGAGCTGTGCAAACCATTACAAGGAACCTTAGAATGAACGGCTACCATGCACGGCTGTCCTAGTGAAAATGGTTCTGAATATTCCAAAATGACAAAGAACTGTAATTCTGCAAACTTTATCTAGTAAAATATCTTCAAATTTTTTGGTATATTCAATAAATGTTATTTGTGTTGAATTAAATTGTTAGTATTCTGGATGTTACACTGTTGCTGAACTCTACATGTTAGTTATAAAATGAAAGGAAAGACTGCTTAGTGAAACAAAAATAGCAAAGAAAATTATTTACTTATGAGTAAATGATCTTGTTATTTTGATAAATAATATATGATAATATAAAGGACAGTAGTATACTGAAATAGTTACAGTAAAAAATGCTAAACTGTTGTAGAAAAGATTAAACTGCTGAAATCCAGTGCTATAATCAAAATAGAAATTAATCAGTTACATTTGTCTTCCTTTTGGAATAGTCTTCAGTGAAGATTTCATAAGAGCTGAAAGTTTGTACCATTATCAGACGAAGTACAGTTTAAGGACCACCATTAGGTTAATTACTGAGAATGATAAATTCTAAGTATGTGTTAATATTGTGTTAATATCATAATGTAAATGTGCCTTAACTAACTTATTATAACAACTTGTTCATCAAATTTCAATTGTAGAGACACGTCAAGGTCGATTTTTTTTGCCTGCACTTGAATAATATTATCTACACAAAGAACAGAGAAAGAGTTGGGTGCTGTTCTGTAATTTCTCTGGATCTGGTATAGTAATAGTAAAGGTTAGTAGTTGTGCTGTACATGAGAAACTGATTCTGCTTTCCTAAGTACATTAAGGTACAGTATATGCAAAATAGCAAATCAGAAATACACTTTAAAATAACCAAATGAAGGTAACTTGGTGTCTAATTAGGCTAATGACCATTCATATATAGTCCTAACCACATAAAAGGCCTGGAACCAAAAGGTTACTGGTTCGATCCCTGGTATTTCTCTATACTGGAATTCCTTCAGGACAGGAAGTAGTAGTCTGATACTTGTATCCATTATGGGCAACGTTAATTTAGGAAGTCTAAGATCTACAATTTACTTTGGTAATAAGCTTTATAGGAATTCTTATAGAAGATACTGATCCAAATACTCCAACAGGAGCCCACATTTAGAAGAGAAGCTTACACCTAAGTAGCGTTACACTTATCTCTCTTTGACAGGACGATTTAATGTTACACATGAGTTCTTTCTGTGACAGTTCTAAGAATACTCTAAAACTCTAACAGAGTTAAATGCTATATTTGTCCCTTGACAGGGGCTTTTAGTGGGCATTGTCTATATATGTATTCAAAGCATTCATCAATGATAACTATCATTACATGGCACATTTTAATAAAAAGATACTGACTGCAGTACAAACTCAATAGAGATAGAATGTGTCTAGTGACATTAACCCATTACGGTAATTAGGAGGGAAATAGAACAGGAAATTAAATTAGTACATGTGGTTCAAACAATATTTCAAAATGGAAAAGAAAAGGCAGGACAAACATTCAGAGCAGAACAGGGAGTTATAAGAACAAGATAGGAGGGCCGAAACATCATCAGAAAGTGGGTGTGTTAATTGGTAGACAGAGCAATCTATTTTACAGAAGCAAGCTTATGGAGGACATACTGAATATCGGAGTCAATATTTTGATATATTGAACTTGTCAGAGACCAAGAAAGAAACCTCAAACTAGGAGGAAGCAGAATCAATTGAGGAAAACAGTCCGGAACAAAACATACAGGCACACATAGACATGTATAAAGTACTGCAAAGTTTAGTAGCACAAACTAGTGATATGAATAGCTTAGTGATATGAACAGCTTAAAAAACAAACTGGTAATATAAATGACCAACTTAAAGCACATCGTAAACATATGAAAGAACAAGGAGATAAAGTTAACCAGAACCTCGAAAATGTTGACAACAAATCAGGTATCATAACTAATGAAATGAAAAACATGAGAATAGAGACTGACTACCTAAATCAAAATTTTAATAGCATGCAGGAGAAATCAATGATATTAAGGAAAGGTTTGATACTGAAATAGAGAAAGTTCAAGAAAATGTCATCCTATTGTAGAAACTAAAGTTCAGGACAAAATTTCGTGTGTAAGAACGGCAACTGCCGGCGGCAAACGAGAACTATTGCTCGCGAATCTGAGAAATTATTAAATTAAAGAATACAAAAAGAAGTGTAACAGCGAAAATTAGGGTATTTACAGAAAATTCCGTCACTTTCAAAGGAAAAATCAACACTGCAACTACATACTTGGTAGACAGGATTGCCTACAATAAAGATAATCTCACAGATCAGGAAAAAGTAAATACTGTTAACAGCGGTGCTAAACGGAGAGGGATCAAACGAAGTGCTGAAGAAACAACATTCGGTTTGTTTAGACACAAGTTTTTGGATGAATGTTGGTCTGAACAAATGCGAAACTGTCATTGGAGAGAATTTATAATCGTGAAGATGTTGGAAGGGAAAGGTTAAATGACAAGGAAACAATTCTGTGAGTCACAGTATAGGAAACTGACTTGTTTCGGAGTCGAAGGTCGTGTTCCGATATAATTTGAGAAGTTTGGAAAAAATTACCAGAAGACTTAAAAAAATTATTTGGGTAACAACCACAAATCCTTTTCATCGCTCTTAGAAAATACGATGGACGAAGACACGTGGCGTGAAAATAATAATTTCTGGTATAACGAATATAATGGGAACCATAAATGTTCAAATATGTGTGAATTTATATGGGACCAAACTGATGATGTCATCAGTCCCTATACCTACACACTACATAAACTAATATAAAATAACTTACACTAAGGATAACAATACGCACACACACACACACACACACACACACACACACACACACCCATGCCCAAGGGAGGGCTTGAACCCCTGGCGGGAGTGGCCACCAGATTCGTGAAATGGCGCCTCTAACCGCACAGACACTCAAGGCGGCTTAGGAACCATGGACACAACAGTCACAAACATGATAACAGGTACAGAGTATAAATGGTTCAAAAGGGAAGAGACAGAGACAGGCTTAGGCCAAAAAATTGCACTAAGGAAAATGTATGGCGTAATGATTCTGTAAATGTGAAGGAGAAAACTAAGATCCACACATGTTAGGGGCCTGACGGACGAAGGAATACTGCTGGGAATAGACAGAAATTTTAAAGCACACCAGTACCATGGTAATAACGTATGAGACAATGCGACTGCCGCAACAGATGGTCAGAAGCATGATTCATGGTCAGCTAAGAACCCTAATTTTCGCTGTTACACTTCTTTTTGTATTCTTTAATTTAATATTTTCTCAGATTCGCGAGTAATAGTTCTCGTTTGCCTCTGGCAGTTGCCGTTCTTACACACGAAATTTTGTCCTGAACTTTAGTTTCTACAATAGGATGACATTTTCTTGAACTTTCTCTATTTCAGTATCAAACCTTTCCTTAATATCATTGATTTCTCCTGCATGCTATTAAAATTTTGATTTAGGTAGTCAGTCTCTATTCTCATGTTTTTCATTTCATTAGTTATGATACCTGATTTGTCAGTAGCTGTGCAGGTTGTGTGTGACGTCACAGGGGCGAGTGGGGTAAGTAGGAAAGGAATTTAAGGCTAACGACAGTAATGATACTAAACAATTATTAAAGGAATCAAAGGAAGAGTTATTCGCAATTAATGAATGGCGTTTAGAGATGGATTATCTCTATAACAGGTTAAGGCAACGTAATGGCGAAAAATGTGGCGTTGAAACGACCAAAAATTTTGGGGAAACAAGAGGTGAAATGGAAACAGAGAGATTATTAAAATGAGCTGTTCAGAGCTCGTGTGCTACCGACAAAAAGAAAAGGTTTAGTCTCAATTTAATCACGCCGTGCAAAGATCGCGAACTGCAATGGTTAGGGAAAATAACAAAGTCGTGAACAAACATTGAGCAGAAGGTGAAATGATGAGAATTGCATAATAATCATTCCGTAATAACGAAGAAGATAAGATGCTGAAGAAGTTGTTAAGAATGAATATATGCAAGGTATAGAAATCCATGAGGATTACAATCAATCACAAGTTCGAGGTGATATCATACGTTAAGATAAAGCATACAGTTCCATTGAAAAACTGTTGATAAAGGAAAATATGTTACTGCTCCAGAAGGAAAGAAAGATCTAATTACAATGCATGGAGTACTGCATGAGTTATGGAGTTCATGACAACATTAGAAACAATTTTTATGTTGAAACTAGATATCGACTTTGAAGATTCTGACTCAGATGAAGATAAAGAGAGCGACGAGATACGTGATTCAAAAATTGGAGAAAAAGAAATTTATGAAAACGTCAGTTCTACAGAAATGTTAGTTCAAAAGGAAGCGCCTACTCTGTATGAAAATCTGCCAAATCAAAACATGGAACAAGAAGAGTAAATTTATGAAGGAAAAGTAACATTACCACATTATGAAAGAAGTAAAGTAGATGCTATTTTTATGCAGGATCCAGAAGACATTATGGATGCAAAGGAAAAAAAACCACTGGACAAAAATTGCAGTAATCAGCAATGAATGGCTATCTTGAAAGAATTTGCAATCGAAAGAAGAAAGAAGTCACATGATGAAGAAATTGTTAGCGAAAAAACGAGCCGTTCAATAAGAAACTGACAAAATGATCGAATGGGGAATCATAGAATATAGTAACACTGAATACAATAATCCAATGATTATTATAAGCAAAAAGGATAGATGAGTGAGAATAATCATTGACACCAGGACAGTGAACAAAATTGTGAAAAGAGAAACAGATCGGCCAGAATCGTTGGACGAAATGTTGCGAAAATTGTATAGTGTTAGAGATTCAACCAGTCTGAATCTGATGTTAGGGTGCTGCTAAATCACCCTTGATGCTGAATCTAGAAAATGTACCGCTTTTCTCTTTGCTGGCAGGTGTTGACATTACAAATTGGTACCTCTCGGCTTAAACACGTAGGTTTCTGTGTTTATACATGCATTACATTGGGTACTAGGAAGAGCCTTAAGTAAAAAACTCACAATTTACCTAGAAGATCCATGAATAGCTACGCAGAAATGGAAAGAACATTGTGTATTATTAGAACAAGTATTCATTGCTCTAAAAAAAGGCATTATGATTAAAATTTAAAAATTGTTAATTAGTGAGGAAAGAAAATTCTTAGGCCATGTCATTATGACTTCCAGAATAGAAAAGGACCCTGAGAAACTCAAAGCCATTGAAAAATGTCGTACCCCGAAAGATGGACACAATTAAAAGCTTTCCTCGGATTATATGGATTTTATTAGAATTTTATTAGAATAGCTATAGCTAAAGCAGTGTTTAGTAAAATGTTAGGATACTTTAACGAAATAATAATACCAAAAACAGTACTGTCGGACGATGGACGTCAGTTTATTGCTAAAATATGGTTAGAGGGCCTGGAGAAAATGGGAGTACAAGTAACAAACGCACCAGTATACCACCTGTCCAGCAATCCTATAGGACGGTATTTGAGAGAATTGGCAAAATTATGTAGAACTTACTATTACGTATGACATAGAACTTGGAGGTAATTTATCTCATATTTTGAAGTAGTCATGAATACACTGCAACAGGAATCCACTGGTTTCACAACTGAAGAAATAATGGTAGGCTACAAAAGTAAAAGCTCAGTCGAAGAAATACTTGAATTTTCAGCCAGCAAAGAAATAAGTCTGGACAGAAAAAAGGCAATGGTAAAGGAACTGATAAAAAGGAAAGCAGAATCAGGAGCTAAAAGAAATAATTTAAAATGAAAAGCAGTAAAATTAACTATATGCGAATTAGTTCCCATTAAGACACACAAGAAATCCTGTGAAGCAAATCACGAAATCGCGAAATGTAAATATGTTTATTACAGACCTTTTGAAATACAGGGGTTCTGCCTCCAAACGTATATTTTCTGGTATACTCTAGATCCAAAAATCCATTGTGGTCAGAAATATAGTTGACCTGAAAAACGTATGGAACTAGAACTGAAAGGAAGTGAGTGTTACTTGATGATGATGATAAATAAATAATTATTGTGTTATGTTATAAAGCAAAATACCAACATTTACAAAAGTTTCAGATTCCAAAATACGTATGTACATGGAATATGCAAATAACCCCCAAGTGTCATATAGTGGACAGCAAAGCAATGTTTTTTGCAGCCAAAGTTGTATGAAATGGAAGATGAAATCACATGGCAAAGATTTAATTGCCTAATTTGTATATAAAAGGGGCAGCAGGTAGTCTGTGAAATGTGATAAGGAAGACATGTGACAAATGGACTGCCAAACTCTTATGAAGAGGCAGACAAGTGCCATGCAACGAAAATATTGGTTTTTATATAAAAAAAATAGAAAACTGACTGTCATCATATATGTATGCAGAGGAACATAAATTTCTGATCTTATGTAAAATATGTGTGCTGTATGTAATAAACTTACTTATTAAACTTACATTTTTGATTCATTTAAAATGAAAATTTTAAAAACATAAGAAAATATGATGACTTTAATATAAAAAGGAATGAAAAGATTTAATGAATTTTCTGAGTAAATTTCAAGTGTTTTTTAAAATATGTTGATAAATGCTGTGTGTGATGCATAAAAATGTTATTTTGAAAGAGACTTGTAGTTAATGATAATAGAGCTGTAGTTTCCTGTTAGTGTTTTAATGACGATTACCTACTGAGAATCATCATGGAAACAGGGACATATGTAACACAACAGCCCTGATGCATATGTAACTTTCTAAATAAAAAATATTTCTTTACAACCAGCTTATAAGACTTGATTGTAAGTTTTATGTCTTATCTGTGAAAGTCAATAGCTTTAAACAAAGGTACTGTAAGAACATTTATGTCCATAGAGTAATAAGATGAATTTGTAAAGGATTTTTGTATAAAGATGTTTGAAAACAATTTATTGCTGAATAAGATATATGTTTTAAAAGAAATATTGTCAACATGAAAACAGGTTCATGCTGAGGGCATTAAATTTACAAAAGTGAAAAGTAAAAGGTGTAGTAATTCCTATCTCAAAAGGAACAGAAAGGCAGGAAGGCGAAAAAGTGAAAGGACTTGGCGCACTGTAGTTAAGTGGAACGAAGAAGAATGCCCAAATAGCCTCAGATGGAGACTGCTGTTTTACAGTAGCACTGCATTTACAATTGGGCTACGTTATATACATAAACCGACGCCAAGAGGAATTTATTAAGCCCCAAAACTCAAAGACTCATGACTGTTAGTGCATAGGTTGTATAGTCACCACTCCCATCACCACACACATCACCTACAGCAAATGGTTAACAAGTTCATTTCGAACTGTAGTAATAGGTTGAACCTGTAAATTTTTGCCTGTGCATTTAGAAATAATAATTTGTTCCTACTAAACACTGGTTCAAGGAAGTTCATTTTCGGAAGACGTATTTCTAGACACGCTCTTCTCTCAGTGAAAATGAATCTCAGTATCCTAAACTTATAAAGAATTATAATTTTGTAAACTTAATCTAGTAAAATACATTGAACATGCTTTTGCATAATCTGTAAATGTTATTTGTGGACAAATAAATTTATAGTTTTCTGGAAATTACAGTTTTGCTGAACTTCTGCATCTACATCTACATGGTTACTCTGCTATTCACAACAAAGTGCCTGACAGATGGTTCAATGAATCACATTCAAGCTGTCTCTCTACCGATCCCCTCTCAAAAGGCGCGCGGGAAAAACGAGCACTTTAATTTTTCTGTGCGAACTCCTGATTTCATGTATTTTACCGTGATGATCATTTCTCCCCATGTAGGTGGGTGCCAACAGAATTTTTTCGTAATCGGAGGAGAAAACTGGTGACTGAAATGTCATGGTCGTAACGAAAAACGCCTTTCCTTTAATGATTGCCACTCCAAGTCCCGTATAATGTCTGTGGCATTATCTCCCCTATTTACAGCCTTCAGATTTGTGTGACTTATCGCGTAATCGAAATTTAGTGGATTTCATTTAGTACTCATGTAAATAACTTCACAGTCTTCATTATTCAGGGTCAATTGCCACTTTTCGCACCATACAGATATCTTATCTAAATCATTTTGCAATTCGTTTTGCTCATCTGATAACTCTACAAGATCGTAAATCACAGCATCATCTGCAAACAATCTACGACAGCTACTCAGATTGTCTCCTATGTCGTTAATATAGATCAGGAACAATAGAGGGCTTATAATACTTCATTTGGGGAACGCCGGATATTACTTCTGTTTTACTCGATGACTTTCCGTTCGTTTCTACGAGGTGTGACCTTTCTGACAGGAAATGACGAATCCAATCACACAGCTGAGGCGATATTCCATAGGCACAAAGTTTGTTTAGAAGACACTTGTGGGGAACGGTGTCGATAGCCTTCTGGAAATATAAAAATATGAAATCGATTTGACATCTCCTGTCGATAGCACTCATTACTTCATGAGTGTAAAGATCTATGTAGTTGTGTTTCACAAGGACGATATTTTCTGAATCCGTGCTATGTGTCAATAAATCGTTTTCTTCCAGGTATTGTATGTACTGTGTTGAACTGGGGACCTAGAAACAACGGAGAGGCTACGTCCCCACCGTAGCCCTCAGTGGTTCACAACCCCTCAACAGGCTACAGCAGTCCACTCATCCCACAGCCGCCCCAAATCTAACCCAGGGTTATTGTTCGGTTTGGCCCCAGTGGAACCCCCCGGGAACGTCTCACACCAGACGAGTGTAACCCCAAATGTTTGGGTGGTAGAGTAATTACGACGTACGCGTACGTGGAGACAGTGTAACATAGTGTAACCGAGGCGGAATAAGGGGAACGAGCGCGCATTCGCCAAGGCAGATGTAAAGGCGGCTTAAAAACCATCCACAGAATGACCGGCACACCGGACCTCGACACTAATCCGCCGGGAAGATTCGTGCCGGCGAACGGCACGGCTTCCCGCCCGGAAAGCAGTGCTTTAGACCGAACGGCTAACCGGACGGGCTTCTTCCAGGTACTTCAGAATGTTCGAACGCAGAATATTTTCCAAAAACCTACTGTAAATCACGTTAGTGATATGGGCCTGTAATTCAGCGGGTTACTCCTACTTCCCTTTTTGGGTACTGGTGTGACTTGAGCAGTTTTCCAGTCTTCAGATACGGGTCTTTCTGTGAGCGAGCAGTTGCATATAACTGCTAAATATGGAGCTATTGTATCAGCATACTCTGAAAGGAACCTGACTTGTGTACAGTCTGGACCAGAGGCCTTGCCTTTATTAAGTGATTTAAGTTGCTTTGCTAGACCGAGGATATCTACTTCTATGTTTCTCATATTATTCTTGATTGGAATTCAGGAATATTTACTTCGTATTCTCTAGTGAAGGAGTTTCGGAAAACCGTGACTTCACCGTTGTTATCGCGCAGTGAAGGTATTGATTGCGTCTTGCCACTGTTGGGCTTTATGTATGACCAGAATTTCTTTGTGTTTTCTGCCAGATTCCGAGACACAGTTTTGTTGTGGAAGTTATTAAAAGCATCTCGCATTGAAGTACGAGCTATATTTCGAACTTCTGAAAAAATTTGCCAATCTTGGGGATTTTGCGTTCTCTTAAATTTGGCATGCTGTTTCCGTTGCTTCTGCAACAGCGATCTGTCCCGTTTTGGGTACCATGGGGGATCAGTACCATCACTTATTATTGTAAGTGGTATATATCTCTCAATTGCCATCGATACTATCTATCTGAAATGATTCCACATCTTTTCTACGCCTACATGATCAGATCGGAAGGAGTGAAGACTGTCTCTTAAAAAGGCGTTACGAGCATTTTATCAGCTTTTTTAAATAGATGTACTTTGCGTCTCCTTTTGATGGTTGTTGGTGTTACGAAATGCAGTTTAGCAGCAACTGCTTTGTGGTCGCTAATCCCTGTATTCGTCAAGATACTCACAATTTGTCCAGGATCATTTGTTCCTAAATGGTCAAGTATGCTTTCGCAACCATTTATGCTTCGAGTAGGCTCATGAACTACTTGTAAAAAATTATTTTCTGAGAAAGCATTAAGTACAATTGCGGATGACGTTTTAGCCCTGCCGACGGCTTTAAACGTATAATTTTTCCTGCATATCAACGATCGATTGAAGTCACCACCGACTATAATTGTGTGAATGGAGTACCTACTTGAAACCAGACACAAGTTTTCGTTGAACTGTTCAGCAACTGTACCTTCTGAGCGCGGTGGTCGGTAGAATGATCCAATTAATAGTTTAGTCCAATTGTCAAGTATAACCTCTACCCACACTATTTCGCAGGAATTATCTACTCGAATTTCACTACAAGGTAAACTACTTCTAACATCAATAACTGCTCCACCACCAACTGTATTTAATCTATCCTTTCTGAACACTGTTAGATTGTTTGAAAAAATTTCGGCTTAACTTATTTTGGGATTTAGCGAGCTTTCTATACCTATAACTATTTTAGCTTCAATGCTTTCTATTAGGGCTTGGAGCTCTGGCTCTTTCACAAAACAGCTACGACAATTTACGACTACAATACCGATCGTTGCTACAACTACCCTACTGTGTTTTACCTGCCCCCTTATAGACGGACGCCCTTTCTGTGGTTTCCTAAGACTCTCTAACCTTAAGTTAGTTGTAACATGAAAGACCTCCTTAATGAAAACAAAAGTAGGAAAGAAAATTGTTTATTTAAAAACAAATTACCTTGTGATTTTGATAAATGACTTCGAGAGTAGCATACTCTGATAATAAAAAGTAAAGTAGTATACTGAAATGGTTATTATAAAATATACTGTAATGTTTATAAAAGATTAAACTTCTGAAATCTAATGCTATAATTAACATAGAAATTAATCAGTTAGATCTGTCTTATTTTTCGAACAGTGTTCAGTGTAGATTTCATAAGAATTTAAAGTTTTTAGCATTCTCAGATAAAATACAGTTTAAGGGCCAGCATTTGGTTACCTGCTGAAATGATGCATAAATGAAAGAATGATTAATTCAAGGTATGTTTTAATACTGTGATAGTATTATAACGCAGCAATTCTGCTTAGCTAACTTAGAATAATAACTGGTTCACCAAATCTTATTTGTAGAGACCCCTCATGGCCGATTTTTCTTTGTTTGCACTTGAATAATATTATCTACACAAGAATAAGGTTTTGATGTATCTGGGTGCTGTAGTATAATTATTCTGGAGTTGACAAAGTAAGAATGAAAGTTAGCTGTTCTGCTGTACATGAGAAACTGGTTCTGCTTTCCTAAGCACAGTAAGATACATACAGAACAGGAAATTACAATTTGGCTTCAGAATACTCCAATGAAGGGAATTTCGTGCCCAATTAGACTGGCGACGGTTCATAAATAGTCTTGACCACATAAAAGGCCTGGAACCAAAAGATTACTGGTTCGATTTCTGATTGCGTGAAATTGCTTCATATTTTAAATAATAGTCTGACACTTGCATCTATTAGGAATACACTACATGGTCAAACAAACTTCTAAAATTCCTGTAAAAGGGGCAACGTTAACTCAGGGAATGTGATTTAGAATCTGCTTTTAGGATAACTTTTATTAGGAATTGTTAGAGTAAGTGCTGATTCGATGATACCGACAGGAGGCCACATTTAGAATAGAATGTTACACATGGATAGTGTTGTACTTGCCTCTCTGTGACAGGACGTTTAAATGTTACACGTGGCTTTTTCCTGTCACAGTACTAATAATACTATAAAAGAGTTAAATGTTACAATGGTACTACATCACAACTGACAATGATTCAACTAATCATTTAGGGTGTCAAGACATTTTGTACTGACTTCGACTTGATAATTAACGAAAGTATTCACAATGCCATGTTCGCTTACTGCACACGAATTTGACAGGTCCACCAAAGGGCTCGTACCGTACTATTAAACACAGTAAACATTTATCTGCCTTGTTCGCAGATGTGCGACCGCTCCTGATGCGTCCACGCCCATCCATCGCCAATTATTATCTCATCTTTTGTGTTTCTTCAGCTGAACGCAAGCTTCTGTTCTTTTTCCCCCAGCCAACAAGATGCCAGGAAGAGCCACACAGCGACGAAATGCGTCTCTTTCCGTAGCCTCAGATGCACCAGTTGGAGACAAGGCAACGTTTTGCTACCTAATAAGGCAACATCATCATGCTGCAACATTATTACCTTCGGTTGAATGACAGCTGTACCTTACGATTTGGCCGGCCGGGGTGGCCGAGCGGTTCTAGGCGCTACAGTCTGGAACCACGCGACCGCTACGGTCGCAGGTTCGAATCCTGCCTCGGGCATGGTTGTCTGTGATGCCCTTAGGTTAGTTATGTTTAAGTAGTTCTAAGTTCTAGGGGACTGATGACCTTAGAAGGTAAGTCCCACCATATTGCTCAGAGCCATTTGAACCATTTGAACCTTACGATTTGTAACACATTCATTCGCTTAGGCTGAATATCATGTTACCTGCAACAACACGATTGTTCTGGAAGATGTTTCAGACTTAAGAAACTGAGAACCTCGAAGTGTTACGCAATTTTTTTCTCCCCGTGGTCAATAATATACGCGCAATGCGACTTCCCACCTCACTCTCATGATGTATGCGATAACATGGGCAAAATCTCTTACGATCGCCCCCAGCAGACCGTGCCAAATTACGCTGCACATACAGTAAACGTGGGATGTGAGCTGTTGTTGTAAGTTAATATGCCACGTTTGGGAATTTTTTGCTTACGGGGGAGGGGAAAAATTCCTTTTCGGCTGTTTCACTTGGCTCGATACTGACTGCTACATATCTCGGCACAGAGACGTGACGTCACTTAATTTTAATTTAGAGTGTCATGTCGTCATTATTGGTTGTTGTCAACACTGCCGATACCAACTAACATTATAAGATTGATCACTGAAACACTTCATCTCTATAACGATGTATTAGTATCTTTCCTCTTTATGGTCAAAATTATTGTCGTGTGTTGTGACCTCTGTCGCTTCTGTGCACAGCCGGCGATAGTATCCGTTCGTGGCCAGGACAACGAAGGTTATATCAAAGAGAATCTTATGGCTTCCTCTTGGCAAAGCGTGTGACAGTGCAGCTAATGTGTCCATTTCATTCCACTGAACGTTAATTTTATGCCCCTCTGTTCGTTTTCACTACTTTCTTCGTAGAATCTATGTATGTCTATTCACAGTTACATGGTAGTCTACACAGGATGGTCACAAACAGTTTGATAAGCTTGTACGGGTGTTGGTGGGGAGATTGTCCTAAGACATAATTATACCAAAAAAATTCGATACATTGTGCCTTTTCCGAGTTATTTAGAACTGAACTACCCAATCAGGTCCTTGCGAACGCAAATTGAAGCAGTTTGCTAGAGAGAATTAGTGTCATTTTTCTCATAGCGTAGATGACAGAGTACTGGACTGTTCAGTCTTTTTCTCTACTTACTACCGTCCCAAGTCAAATTTTTATATCGCTGTCTTGTTCGGGTTTAGGAAACCAAACGAAGTACACGTTCGGAGACACTGTCTCTGGCGGACTGCTTGAATTTGCGTGGGCTACGACCTGATTGTCTAACTTTAATGTTAACTAACTCGCAAACGGTGCAAAGTACCGAGTTTTTGCTTAACAATTATTCCTCAGCACAACGTATCCTGCAACACCGTTAGAAGCTTTTCAGACTGTTTCTGACCACACTGTATATCCACGGTTCTGACAATTGGCGAATGACCTTGACCAGCGTTAACCATTCCTGTGTACTGCTATGAAAATAGGATATAATTATAAATCACGAAGACAAAGTCACAGAGGGTTACAACCTTCGCTCATATCCATGTCTGACGAAGGTCCTAAAATGAAGCGTTTAAGTTTATAGTGACATTTGCTGATGTCGTTTGTCCTCTGTTTTCAGCACCGCTAATGTTCATAACAAGTCAGTTTAAAGCACGAATATCTGAACTCTATACTAGTTAGCAGAGATCTCATTATTAAATCTTAGCTCACTTATATTCAATTACCAGGACGTATACTCCCAAGTTCTAACGTACCTAACAGTACCTTTGACTGTTGCAAAATCTAAGCATTCTTTTTCAAAAATCAAATACTGCTTACATTCTGCAGTGAGTCAACAACGGTTATGTGGCTTAACAATAATACGAAAACGAAGGGGCACGAAACATCGATTTTCCTAAAATAAGCAATTCTTTATTCACATAAAATAGGAAAAAATATTTTAATTAAGAAAAAAATTTAGTTCACCAACCACATGTACTTTACTAGTAGTTCATACTGAACGTGGAATACATACTTGTGAATTATTTTTAAATTAACATTATGTATTCTATATTGGACAAAAATATATGAAAGAAAGTTTTGCATCTCCTCGGTTCCGAGAATTCCGGAACCTGTACAAAAAATTGGAATAGTGATCAACATAAACATCATTTCCGACCTTTTATTACTCATGGAAATCACACATTGCATGTTGTACCACCATACAGCGATACCTTCAGAGGTGGTGATCCAGATTGCTGTACAGACCGGTACCTCTAATACCCAGCAGCACGTCCTGTTGCATTGATGCATGCCTATATTCGTCTTGGCATACTATCCAGAAGTTCATCAGGGCGCTGTTGGTCCAGATTGTCCCACTCCTAAACGGCGATTCGGCGTGGATCCCTGAGAGTGGATGGTGGGTCACGTCGTCCATTAACACCTTTTTTTAATCTATCCCAGGCATATTCGGTAGGGTTCACGTCTGGCTACTCTAGTCGAGCGATGTCGTTATCCTGAAGGAAGCCATTCATAAGACGTGCACGATGGGTGCGTCAATTATCGTCCATGAAGGCGAATACCTCTCAAATATGCTGGCAATATGGTTTGCACTGTCGGTCGGAGGATGGCTTTCAAGTATCGTACAGCCGTTACGGCGCCTTCCATGACCACCAGCGGCGTACGTCGGCGCCATATAATGCCACCCAAAAAGAGCAGGAAACATCCACCTTGCTACACTCGCTGCACAGTGTGTCTAGGGCGTTCAGCCAGATCGGGTTGCCTCCAAACACGTCTCCGACGATTGTCTGGTTGAGGGCATGTGCGACACTCATCGGTGAAGAGAACGTGATGACAATCCGGAGCGGTCCATTCGGAATGTTGTTGGGCCCATCTGTACCTCGCTCCATGCTGTCGTGGTTGTAAAGATGGACCTCGCCATGGACGTCGGGAGTGAAGTTTCGCGTCATGCAACCTATTGCCCACAGTTTGAGACGTAACACGACGTCCTGTGGCTGCACGAAAAGCATTATTCAACATGGTGGCATAGGTGTCGGGGTTCCTCTGAGCCATAATCCGTAGGTAGCGGTCATCCACTGCAGTAGTAGCCCTTTGGCGGCCAGAGCGAGGTTTAGTGACATGTCTGAACAGTCAAAGGGACTGTGTCTGTGATACAATATCCACAATCAACGTCTGTCTTCAGCAATTCTGGTAACTGGGGTGATGCAAAGCTTTTTTTTATGTGTGTAGTTGTCAATGTTTTTATTCCGAACGTGGGAAGGAGGTCTTACTAGTTAACAACAAATTTTCATAAAGAAAACTGCTTGTTTTAGTATGACGATAACATTTAGTTTGTGTAGTTTAGAGTATTTGCTACGGACGATGGTGTAGGAATACAGAGACGTTTGTAACACTGATACAGCAGAGAAAATATTGCTAAGATTATATTCCCTTTTAGTATTAAAAACTAATTAGACTAATTTTTGAAATACTTTTTTCTTCCTCAGTTTACCTTTTTTCTGTGAGAGACAATATATGGACAGATATTTTATGTAACACTAAGCAATTTCGAACTAAAGAAGAGATGAACGGGGTTCAGTGGTACTGTGATAAGGGCTGAAAATGGGGAAATCCACTCACACAAGCGACTTTGATAAAGAGCATTTTTTTTTTACGGTCCAGCACCTGGGATTGAGCATCTCGGAATCGGCGAAGCCGATTGCATCTCTGCATGCTACTGCCGTGAATATCTATGGAAGATGGATCAAGGACGCTGTACCTCATCACAGAACTTGGAGATCGGGGGCTTGTCCATACTGTAGCGCAGGATAGGCGGCTGTCTGTGGCACGTCTGACGACAGAGCACAATGCTCGTGCAGGTACGAGTGGTTCGGAGCACACTATTCAGCGCACATTGTTGAACATGGGACTCCGTAGCTGACGATACTGCCCGTTCCTATGTTAATGACGTGAGTAAGCGATGTGACACAGTGATCAACACGCTAGAATCGTATTCGGGAGGACGCCGATCGTAATCCCAGTACGGCCATCCAGTTTCCGTGATTTCCCTAAATCACTTAAGGAAAATGTCTTAGTGGTTCCTTTGAAATGGGTGCGGCTGATTTCCTTCTCCATCCTTAAGCGAGCTTGTGCCTTGTCTTTAATGACTTCACTGTCGACGGGACGTTACACTCTAATCTTCCTTTCTGTTTGAACGACATCGTCAACTGCGAATACAGTGGATACGGGATCGTCGGTATTTGACCGGAGACCACCGGAGTCGGATGATTCACGTTTCTTGTAACACCATGTTGATGTTCGTGTCCAGATACATCGTCATCCAGGCGAACGTCTATTCGAAATATGCATCGCGTCTCGGAAGCAGGGCGGTGGGGGTAGTATTATGCTATGAGCAACATTACCTGGACTTCAGTGGGACTGGTGTTTGCAATGAAAGGTTCCATGACAGCTGTGCGCTAAGTGAAAATTACTGTGGACTACCTGCATCCTTCAATGCTACAGGTCTTCTCACACGACTATGACATCTTCCAGCAGAGGAGTAGGATGATGAAGCCGTTTCAATATCTTGGCCACAAATTCGCGTGATATGAGCCAGATGAAACACAAGTGATACGCTATCTGGTGCCAGCTCAACGCCTACAAACCACCGGGTCAGAATTTACGGGAACTTCGTGACCTGGGGGTAGACATCTGGTGCCACCGTACTTCTGGAAACCTACCAAAGACTAGTAGAAGCCGCGACACGCAAAAAAGCTGATGTACTGCTTTATAAAGGTGGACTAACCCGCTGTGGAGGTCATCACGATTTGGCTGCTCAGTGTGTATGTGCCAACAATGTTCATTGTTACCTATGAAAGATAACGAACGTTAAATATTATGCTTTTCGGTAAGTGGACCTGTCCTGAAGAGTATATGTTTAAAAAAACGTAAAGTGTAAAAGTCATTTCCGGTAAATAGCGTTGACCTTTTAAGGATGATTACTGAATTCATGTTATTCTTCATTTATCAGTTTCTGTGGAAGAGCATAGTTATGTATTGTGCCGCAGGGCAAGGAACAGTAAAGTCATCCCGTATTAGTAAGCAATATGCACCCTTTTGTCATTACTTTAAATCCTACCCTCGTATTTAATGTGTAGGCTACATTAATTTCTACAGTAAGTTGAAAGAATAAAGTTATCTGTGCATGACATGTATAAGTCGCATTGTAGTCGAGATATGCCTTGGTTCAAAATTCCTCGTCTGAGATACAATAATATTACAACATGCACAGTATGTAATATACTCTGATTCAGTCTGGTTGCTAATGAGACCTTACCGAAATAGTGTAATATAGAACCTTGCAGAAGAAAAACCTTTAATCTGATTTCTTAAATAAACCTAGTCGTCGGGAAGCATAGTTTCTTTACTAGTAAATGGTTGTATTATATTAAACCGATGACCTAGAAATGACGGAGAGGCTGCGTCCCGCTCTAGCCCTCAGTGGTTCACAACTCCATAACAGTCCACCCACCCCACCGCCACACCACCGCCGCCCCACACCGAACCCAGGGTTATTGTGCGGTTCGGCCCCCAATGGACACTCCTCCCCCCCCCCCCCCCCCCCACTCCTCCGGGAACATCTCATAGCAGACGAGTGTAACCCAAAAAGTTTGCGTGGTAGAGTAATCATGGCGTACGCGTACGTGGAAACGGTGTTTGCGCAGCAATCGCCGACACAGTGTAACTGAGGCAGAATATGGGGAACCAACCCGCATTCGCCGAGGTAGATGGAAAACCGCCTTAAAAACCTTGCTCAGGCTGGACGGCACACCGGATCTCGACACTATTATGCCGTGCGTATTCGTGCCAGGGATCGGCACACCTTCCCGCTCGAGAAGCACCACGTTAGGCCTAACAGCTAGTCTGGCGGGCAGTAAATGGTTAGTTTTAGGTATTTTAATTTATGTAACGAAGATTGTTTCAGAACTCTGGAGTTTGTCCCACACCTATGATTTTTCCTTGTAGAAACGACATTCTGAACGTAATAGCCGTTACTTACCTTTTCCTACTGCTGTTAATGAAGATTCGAGATGATCAGTTTCAAGCTACTCACTTAACAGTAATTATTTGAGCTAGTTGTCATAACACGAACTGTTAAATCAATCCATGCCGACGTTAATAAAAGGGGAGTGGAAATGGAAAACATTCTACGGGCCATTATGTCACAAAACCCTTTCTCTGTGCTACTGTGTTCGCGGTACTCTGCGTGCCTCAAGACTTGATACAGGTGCCAAACCAAGGGGACAGTTTTTCAAATATGCGTTTGTAGATGGCGCAAGGTCTTTCTGACAAGCTGGCCTTCTCTCTGGAATTTAAAAATGTAAAAGATATGAGAAGTGGTTTTTATTGACTACAGTTGTACCAGTTAAAATACTGAATGCTGTGTATCTGCATTTGTATTATCAGAAATAAAACATAGTGCTTTAGTATTAACGGCACTTGAACAGATACTTCCTTCCGCCTATTTTCTCGAAAAATGACATTATTGAGACTGTGGCTTTGAACAGAATACATGCTGATTCATACAGTGAACAAAATAGTAACCATCCACTTTCCATAATGCTGCTTAAGTACGCAATTAGCGCCGTATCGTTTTCGAGTCGACAGGTTCACCTTCCAACGGCTGCCCACTTTTATATTGCATTTGTTGTTGTTTACATTTTCTGTTGAAAAAAACTACAGAAAACAACACTAAATTTAATATAATCGTCAACAGGCGTGTGAAGATGAACCCGTCGGTTCCAAACCGGTAACAACGCTAATTGTGTAAATAGTGCTTGCTGTTTTCTGCTTTGCAAGAATCAACTTGTTGGCACTTATAATTGTCTCCTTTTTGCGATGATGCGGTGAACAGTATAATTAAGTAATATCAGAATACATTCTCAAATTTTTGGATATGATGTGGCACTTAGAACGCCGTCAATTTCCACTCTCCAGATGGTAGTTGCGTGAAAATTAGGGATTATCGTCGTCACCGAAGATACTTTTCGAAACATTTTGCTCCCATTTCTATTGCTGAAGATTAAAAACGTTCAGTTTGAAGCTGTTGCTCTACCTTAGCAACATGTGCGCGAGTGGAGCATGCTTCTTCAATAGAAACCTCTAAATATACTGTAGTGGTTAATGCATGACCAGGAGCACGGTGGTCCCAAAACAGCAGCAGCCGAAAGCTGGCCACACTTTCCCTATACAGATTTTCTATGAACCCCTCGTTGGTCCTGGTCCGTCCCCAGGCCTGTACAGTCCTTAAGAGACTGTCAGGTTTTTTGAGGACGGAACAGTTAAGCCCCCCCCCCCCACCTCGGCAAGGTCTGGGGTCCACAGGGGGGGACCAGTAAGCCGCCCAAAATCCAAGAGCCTACGTCCCTACCTTATGCACAAAGCATGTGTAGAGACATATGCTCTTGGGACCGTTCGCAGTTTACTGGCGACCAGATGCCAAACTCTAACTAAAGTGTACAAATACGTGTTGAGGACACCAGCAATTACTGGCTATCAAACGATTGAATCTACAAACAGAAACTTGATGAAAGAGAAGTCTTTAATACCTTTTGGGCGAAGTGTGTATATCTTTCTATGCCTCCCAGTCTGATAATAAAAGAACCGTGAAGCATGGAGATATCTACAATACAGTATTTATACTAGGTCGGAATGTCTCTCTAAGGCCGATGAATCGCAAATAAGCGACAATATCGAGATGTGAAATGCAAAATGGAACGACAGCATTTGAAACGACGGAGTTATTACCAAGCATTTGGTCTTTATGACCTCTTACACTTATTTTGAATTCTCTCTTCGCTGTACCATGTCGGCACTTACCGATTGTCGCATCACAGAGCAATGACCCATCTTCGGGCTAGGAGGCTGTGGGAGGCACTCTGGCACAATGGTCGGCGGCGAGAGAGGTGGTAGTCACCTGGAGTGAGGCAAGCCGGAAGCGTGGTTGGTAGATCGGGGGAACTGACCGGGGACTATGGTGTACCTGGAGCCATGCTCAGACATTGTTATTGCACAAGTATCGGTGCTTAATCGAAAAACGTGGCAGCTGAATTTTGTGGTGATGTAAGAACTTACGAAGCTGACGTTTGAATTAAGGTTAATGAAACCAGTGTTCAAGTATTATGTATATGAGGGCACGGTCTGTGCCGATGAACTCCATGTGATGTTGCTTCTGTGAAAGGAAAAAGCGCTATATACACGTCTTATGCTGCTGAATTACTGGACAGGATAGTGGCAGCTCTACTGGCGTCCTGCCTCAGTTTGTATTCACTATAGATTTCTGTAGTTCCGAAAAGCGTGTTCACCTACTGAGTTCTAACCTGGATCGAAAAACTCGTGGATTCCATGATTATGATTTGTTCAGGGACAAATCTAGATGGTTGTTCGGTGGTTTCATTAAAATAATAATTTTGGATTTTATGTTTGCTGTTTTTAATAACTCTGATCTTAACATCTTGTTGTCTTTGATTATGAGAAACTATACAAAGCATTACGGAAGGTAAAGGCTCGAAGCAGTTGTTTGACAAGATTTTGCTGCAGCAATTTAATTTTTAGTAACTTCATCCTGTTGGTCATTCATATATTAACTAGCATTTCTTACGTTGTATTAAGTATACTATTTATACTTGAGATCACTATTGCGTAATCTGACGAAAAAATTTGGCCTTGTATAGTATACTCAATCAGTCGACTCCACGAGTAATTATTTAGAGCCACAACTCCATGCTTCCAAAACACTTTAGTAGCAGATTGTGGCTGACTGACTGAGGTGTAACTATTGTAGTTACAGTAATATATTTGTTCCTCGTACTGTTGCTTGTAGAAAGAAGATCGATCGTTGTGATTTCAGTATGTCCGGGGATGGGACTTGTTTGCAGCGGGGTGAGCTGATCTGTGAGTTGCAAATAAGGACTATTCAAGAGGAAGGTACTGTTCGGGAACTGATGGAAGCATAACGTCAAAATACCATATACCATCCGCATGTAAGATTTCGGACCCCAAGAAGATAAGTCTCGCAGCCGAATGTCAACAAGACCTTGGTGAATCATTAGCAGAACATGTGGAACGCATTAGAAAGAGTGCGGTAGCCTTTGCTCTCCAGTATATGGAGGAGCAGATGGGAACGCAGATGTTAGGGGGAAGAATGAGTGCGCAGATATGCAAAGGGCCCAGCAAGTATTATGAAAATTAACAGTCAGGGAAAGATTATGAGTGCGATTCTCGAAAAGACAGGTTCTCGGTTACTGTTTATGTGCAGCCCTTAACGGAATGGGGAACCTATGTGTGGACTGTTGCACTTACGCATTGTCATTTAATGGAAATTAAGACTGTTTTGTCAAATATAAACATATATGCACATGGGGAAGGTTAAGGCGAGAGACAGGAGAGTACTGAACGGCAAATAAAACAAATTTAAGAGCGAATGGTTGAGTTAAATTAAAATCAGTGTTGGGAATTTGTCTGGAAGATGGGTATGAAGGCGATAGAATATTTAGCTGCCAATTATATCCTCGGAGCCGATTGGATTGCTAAGGCAGGATTAATTCTCCATTGGTCTCCTGGCCATTCTTATTTTAAATTTCGTCCCCAAAGAAAGTTGTTCTTATGGGCACATGAACAGAAGTCCGTCGTCTTTACCACAAGTGGGACACAGAAGGGTGAAAAGAAAGACGAAGTTAAGGTCGAACTATTTGAAGAACAAATGGCTCACTTGGTTGAAGCATTAAGGGAGCAAATCAAAGGACTGTGCACAGAGCCCTCCTGCAGTACGGATAACATGGGTGGTGGGGGGAGTGTAATGGTGCGGCAACTGAAACACACTCCCAAGTTGAACTGCGCTGGACCGTACGATTCTTGTGAGCAAAATGTCTCAATTACACAGATTGACTGTGATATTATGGCGGTATTTGGACCAAATGAGAAATGGTGTCAACAATGTGACCCAGGTCCCACTGACGTGGGTTATTCTCGTCGGGAAGGCAGGCCATCGACAGCGACCATAGACGACAATGTCCAGGTATCGAGGGAGAACATCAGGGGGAAAGACATTTTCAACGATAAAGACGTTCAGACAGCAGTTCTCGAATGGTTTCGTCACCAAGGAATGGATTTCTATTGTCGACCAACTAAACAGTTAGAAAAACGTCCTGCCCTGAATTTCTAGATACTTGGTGACTATGTTGAACGACAGTATCTACGTCACTTTGTAGTGTAGTGCAGCATTCAAGAAAAGTTACTTGGTCTGTCATAATAATGTGTAACATAGTTTTTGAAGTTCACTGGTATAATTTTGTCAACACAAGTAGTGTTTGGTGGGAAAGGGAGAGCGGGACGAATGTCATCCACGCCGCAAGGGACACAGTGGGAAACACTGAGTGGAGGCCCCCCAAGCCCGCTCTAGCATGATGAGCATCTCAAAACATCTACTGCCGCCTCTGCATTTGTTAGTAATTACATCGAGGAGATCACAGAAGCAGGGTCTGTGATGTCCGTCCATCTAGGTAAGATTACCCATCAACACGGGCCCATCGCGTGATAGAAAGTGGTAGAAATTCGTTTGAAAGAAGAGTGGTTTTAAGGGTGGAGGGAAAAAAGTACCAAAGCAAGCGTCAAGGAAAAGAAGAATGCACGAGAATATGGATGACTAGTAAGAACACTAGCGGATTTCTTGCTGTTTATGATGTGTCATGAAAAGGTAGGTTGTGTTAGTAGTGGGTATCAGGGAGCCGATACAGTGTCATAGCCATCTGTTCGTCATAATGAGATCTGTTCGAATCTGTGCGGCAGGCACAGTACGCTGTTGTGGGGCGCAACTGCGGTAGAGGATACAGTGCACCATTACTAGTAATTTCCTTTCCCGTTCCAATCGCAAAGACAGCGAGGGGAAACGACAGTCTATCTGCGTCCGTAGGAGCCCTAATTTCTCATCTCTTATCTTCGTGGTCCGTAAGCGCAATGTATTTTGGGGCAGTAGAATCGTTCGGCATTCAGCTTCAAATGCCGGTTAACACTTACGTGTTGTTCGAACGTACCGCTAACAAATCTAGCAACCCGCCTCCGAATTGCTCCGATGTCTCCCTTCAATGCGACCTGGTACGGATCCGAAGCACTCGAGTAGTACTCAGGAACAGGTGGCACCAGTGTCCTATATCCGGTCTCCTTTACATGAAAACCACACCTTCCTTAAATTTTTCCAGTAAACTGAAGTCGACCATTCGCCTTTCCTACCACAGTTCTCACATGCTCGTTGCATTTCACATCGCTTTGCAGCATTACGCCCAGATATTTAAACGACTTGACTGTGTCAAGCGGGACAATATTAATACTGTATCCGAACATTACAGGTTTGATCTTCCTACTCATCTGCATCAACTTACATACTCCAAATTTAGAGCTAGCTGCCATTCATCACAGGAACTAGAAATTCTGTCTAAGTCATCTTGTATCTTCCTACAGTCACTCAACTTCGAAACCTTATCGTACATTACAGCAAACAATCGCAGATTGCTACCCACAATGTCTGCCAAATCATTTATGTACATAGAGAACAGCAGCAGTCCTATCACACTTCCCTGGGGCACTCCTGACGATCCCCTTCTCTTTGCAAACACTTGCCGTCGAGTTACTTCTCCATCTCATAGTCTCCCTGTACTGGCTTAGGATGGGGAGAATAGACCAGGTTCGGCAGACCACTGGTGTACCGATTGAGACAACACGCCAACTCACAGCATGGCGAGTGGATACCTAGCAGAGCGAATGGGCCAACAGCGATAAGCGCCGCCGTGTATACAACTTCTTCCCTGACATCCGGGAAAGACTAAAACTAAAACATATTGATCCCAGCCGCGGTATGGTACATTTCATCACAGGACATGGCCCTTATCCCACGCACCTGTACCGCGTGAGTCTGCAGCAGACTAATAGATGCACATGCGGGGAAGAAGGTTCCCCTGAACATACTGTCTTCTTCTGCGGACAACGCACGAACATAAGACACACAGTACACATAAATCGCCTGAACACACAGAACGAACTACATGCCATAATACGCGACCCGGAAAGGTGGACTGGACTCAACAAACTAACGGACGAAATCTCGAAGATCCAACAAATAAAATACTTGCGCAACAGACCCTACCGAAGGCAAGTCGGTCCAAACAGACGTCACGATGCCCAGGGGGACACAGATATGATTAGCACCACGAGTGATGAAGAAGAAACAGATACAGACCAGGGCACCAACACAGATATTGAAGCGTCCAGCGCGGATGATCCATAGTGTCAATCAAGTCAACTTCAAAGAACAGTCTGGAACAACCGACAAGAGGTGCACAAGTCACACACAATCCTAAAAACAGATTGCACCTTATATGTAAATAGTTAACAGCATCTCCATGTCTAATAAGAGCTTAAAGCTAGGTACCTCTTCAAGGGACCTACGCCTTCCGTTAAGAGGTAGCGCACAGTCTGGATGGAAGGATCTTAATAGTGGTCCCTCTCTTTTGAGCCCAACCCGACGGATACCTATGGTAGATCGGGGAAAACCACCGTTCAGGCTGTGTTGCTGGCGGGGCCGGAAGGTGCTAACTGCCACACCACGTATCATTGTAAGTCTCATTGGCTCAGCGTGAATTGTTTGTACGGTCAACCTACACAGCCTATACCTCAACCGCCACTACACTATCAACTTCTGATCTGAAGCTTAAAGTTAGGCACCTCTTCAAGGGACCTACGCCCCCTGGTAAGAGGCGGCGCACTGCCTGTATGGAAGGATCTTAATTGTGGTTGCTCTCTTTTGAGCCCAACCCGACGGATACCTATGGTAGATCGGGGAAAACCACCGTTCAGGTCGTGTTGTCGGCGGGGCCGGGAGGTGCTTGCGCCTGATGTACTCTACTAGGAGCCTTGTAGGCTCAACACAAACCGTTAGCGTCTTTACCTTACTACTTTTACCACAAGTACCCTTTAATTAGCAACTTTGAGCCAAGCACAAAATCAGTTACCTCTCTATTGTATATCGTAAATAGTTTAGCAGGCTGGACATGGAGGTCTTAGTCTTAGTTTCTAGCTTTAACGTACCCTAATCTCCTCTAGTTAAGTTAGTTTTTAGGATGGTAGATGTTAAAGGCATGGTGAGCGACGGCCAGCGTCTTGAGGGTCATTCCAAGACCCGGGCCGCCGCCCACAACCAGGTGACGGGCAACATTATACCTATCCCGTCTCTATTCAGTTCTCTTCCTTCCTTCTTTCTAAATATTTTATTTCGTTTTGTTTATTAATATCTTACTTGATTTTGTATTAGTTGTAAGTTTTTTTTAATGCTGCACACACACACAAAAAAAAGATATCAAATGGATCCAAACAGTGCCCGCCTCCACGTGGCGGGACACGGGCAACGGTGTGAGTGGGGATGTGAGCTGGTGTGGTGTTACTTTCAGTCACTCCGGACCCCGGACCCAGTCACAGCGGCTAAGTGGCAACATACGACCCACCATAAGAAATTAGACGGTGGGTCATAAAATATAAGCAGCTAGTGAAAAAAAAGTCTGCCTTCTTAGCTGGGTCTTCTGCTGCTGCTGTGTCTTTCCACATCACGGCTACTGTTCCCTCCCTCCCACTGGCGGCCGGTCGTCCCCAAAACTGGTGGGACATTCCAGCCACTCAGGGGCAGGGGGACAGGCAGCGGTTGCTGACAGCTGGCGTCGTTGTCTTTTCCTGCGTCCCATGTAAGTGGGTCCGTGTTCGATTCCTGGCCGAAATGGAGATTTTCTCTGCTCGTGGGCTGGGTGTTGTGTTGTCCTCATCATTTCATCCTCATCACGGGCGCGCATGTCGTCCAATGTGGTGTCGAAGGAAATAGAACTTGCACTTGGTGGCCAAACTTCCCTGAATGGGGTCTCTGGCCAACGATAGCATACACTCATTTCCGTATCATCCCATACTTTGAATACTGTAGACTGTTCCTCAGCGGCAGTCCCAGTGGCTTGGGGCATTGCCTTAGGAGTGAATGTCTGCCTGGCGGCTATCTTCTTCGATGACTCTCTGTACCATGACGACTCGGTAGGTCATAGTCGTCCCTCAGACGTTAGTGCGCATTGTGGCGAACATGTGGACGGTCTTCTGCTGCTGCTGTGTCTTTCCAGATCCTGCCTGCTGTTCCCGCCCCCCTACTGGCGGCTGGTCCTCCCCACAATTGGTGGGATATCACAGCCACTCAGGGGAAAGGGGGTTGCAGTGGTTGCTGACGACTGGCGTCGTCGTCTTCTCCTGCCTCCCATATAAGTTGGCCTGTGTTCGATTCCTGGCCGAATTAAAAATTTTCTCAGCTCATGGACTGGGTGTTTTCCTCATCATTTCATCCTCATCACCGACGCGCATGTCGCCCAGTGTGGCATCGAATGAAATCATACGTGCACTTGTTGGCCAAACATCCCTGAATGGGGCCTCCTGGCCAACGATAGCATACGCTCATTTCCATTTCATCTCTGTCTTTGAATACTGCTAACTGTTCGTCAGGGGCAGTCCTAGTGGCTTGGGGCATTGTCTGAGGAGTGGATGTCTGCCTGACAGCTACCTTCTCCTACGACTATGTTGGGGCAGTGGCAGGGGCACGTACCCCTCTGCCTGCTAGAAAGTCTCTAGCAAACTCTGGACGCAGTCTTTCTGTGATGCTAAGAACGCAGTCCTCTCTGTACCATGACAGCTTGGATGGCCGTAGTCGTTCCTCAGACGTTAAAACGCATTGTGACGAGCATGTGGACGGTCTTCTGCTGCTGCTGTGTCTTTCCAGATCGCGGCTTCTGTTCCTGCCTCCCTACTGGCGGCCGATCCTCCTCATAACTGGTGGGATATCACAGCCACTCAGAGGAAAGGGGGGGTTTGCAGCGGTTGCTGACGACTGGCGTTGTCGTCTTCTCCTGCATCTGCGTGCGCTGAGTCTGGGGCCGCATTTAGCCAACGGCTTGGCTGCCGCTAGAGACGGCCGGGCAGCAACGATAGTTGACGACACGGTGCATGGCACAGCAAGCACCCGCGACCTCCATTTGTCGCCTGCTGGAGCGACTGTGATGCTAGCCTGAGCCTCTGACGCATCTCAGTGTGTTGCGGCAGTACTTTGCCACTCGACCCTCTCCCTGGCAACTGAAGCAATATGGTTTAGGGTCCACGAACGGAGGGAAAGGTTCCACCTTGATATGGAAGACTTGGTCGTCTTCCCACATTGATTTGGTGGCGGCTTTGTCTTCTTTGCTGGTGCCTCGACATTTAGGCGACCACAGGCTCTTTGAGTGCCCTGTAGACGGCCATGCTTGCTGATCGCAGCTCGGCAGTAGTGTCAGAGTCAGCAGACTTGATACTCACATCGTGCTTGCAGCAGCCGACTATATCACTGTGCAGCACTGTCCGTGCAGTATCTCTGAGGTAGATGTGCGGAGGCAAGACAGGTGCGCGATCTTCTTCTTCTTAAAAAGTAAAGTCAGTTATCCGTTTTTTCTTTTGAAAGTAATCTTCTACTAAATTTTAAGTGCTCTAATTTGTTGGAAATGGTTCTCTTTTATTTTACAGTTAATACAATGACTGCACATTCATAAAGTTTTTCATCGTCGATTTAAGACAGTAGAGGACGGCAGATCCGCACTGATTCGTCTGCTGCCCTCTTTATCAATCTTCATTATTATCCGAGAACTAATATTTCTTTTTTAGAGCATTTAAAGCTATTTAAAGTATTGCAGGCCTATTAAGAAATGTAAATGTATGTTATCACTTGAAATATTTTCACGTAGTACTCTTGCACTCTGCAAGACACGTAGATCAGCTGATATTATCACACACAATCCTTGGGAACTTCCAACACTCACAGATCAGCCGGAAGAGTGTAACATCACATGAATTTCTAACAAACATTCCATTCTTTCTATCACTGTCTCTCGGGATTTGGTGGTCAGGTAAAAAGTCCATCCAGCATATTACGATGAATCAAAACTTTCTTTTATTCCGATTTGGAATTTATTCAGAAAACTCTTTCTGTTGCACTATTAAATTCCTGTGGAAGTATTCTTTGATATTTGTAAGCTAAACGAATGGAAAAGCTTAATTACTTCGTGCTGTATCTTCTATGTTCTTCTTATCGACTTCTTTTCTTCATACCTTCATTCTTCTACCTGTTCAGTAGTCTGGTTTTCTTCAGTTGTTCTTACGAAGCAGTCTGTTGTGGCATTCGTTGTGATACAATAATAGCTGTTTTTGGTAAAGTATATGACTTTTATAAAATCAAATACATTCGTGAGGATCCATACATCGCTTTTAGAAACATGAGATCCACATCACATTCAGCTTACATAACTTGCACGTTTTGAGACGACACTGCAGAAATTTTTTTTCTGTTCAGCACAGATAACTTATCGAATTGAAATACATTATCTTTTGATGCGTTTTAAGGGGCTCCGGAACACCCTATACTTGCAATGTTAAAATAACGCTTATAAATTACATCTTTCCTCACAAAGTATTTGAGGTAGGAAGTTGAACTTTTTACAGATTATTTATTGGAATATGGACTACAACTTAACACAGAGATTTTAAAAATTTTAGTTCAGTTATTAAAGATGATTTTTTTTTCAAGTGTAATGAAAATTCACAACATTTTTTTGCAATTTTTTATTTATATATTCAAAAATATACAGTTTTTTGGAAAAAGGCTGCGTTAAATTATGCAGAAGGTACTGTGTAACATTTACTGAAAGTTTGAAACAAATATGTTTGGAAGATCCTTAGAAAACATGTAATTAGTATGAGAAAATAAAAGTTTTGGGAATCGAGCGACAAAGATTGGATTAACTTTTTAGTGCATTCCAGGTCCATAGGATGGATTATCTTCATCCTCTGGAAACTCCTCCTCCAGCTTCCTCTTGTTCCTCCTCCTGTTTACTCTTGCTTGTATTTCTAGAATCTTTACAGCCCTGTCTGCAGCCCGAAGGCGTTCCTTGTCTAAAGCAAGCATCGCTCGTTGTTGTGTTCGTAGATTTTGCTACCATTTTCTTCAGTTGCAGTTACTGCAACACTGTTCCAAAAGGTGGTCATGGATGAACACTTATCACATTTCAGTTGTATTTCACTAGCAAGTCCTACGTGCTTTATTATGGAGAGTTCCAGACCAACTTCACTACAATGAATACATCTTACACAGTTTGAAAAAATTCCTTTGAGAACCGACATATCAAATATTTCATTCACATCCGATTCGCCCATAAAACATTCATAGTTTTCACTCATTGAACCAAGCTTCTTCTGTGAAGTATTTTCTTTCCCACTTTGACTGCTATGGGCAGGTGTACTTGAGAGGTTAGGTTCACTCACTTGGTTATCGTCTTTATTGTTTACAGTAATAACACATACCTTTGGCTTTCCAACATTTCTCCTTTTCTTAAAAGCCTTCAGAGGATTTCTAATAACTTTACTTTTACTCATTATTATACTTCAACAAAACAGAGACTCAAGAAACAGAATTAATTACGAATATTTTCCAGATAATGACAGAGTAGATAAACATGAAACAATCGACAATCACACCAGCGATATATATTGAACCATCACAGGTTAGCCACAACACATACTTTATCTCACATCATTAAAATGTACCTGATGAACACGGACGTTAATAATAACACCATTTGACAGCAGTTTAACAGCGCCACAGTGGGTCACGCCCATGTAGAACACATTTTAAAAAAAATTTAAAAATAGTTGTAGTCTTCGGAATTGAATAAATTATATATCTATTAAAAGGTAATAGTCTGCAGATTCAGAAAACGCAAAGAAGTAAAAATTGAACTTTTCATGATTTTGAGCCTTTCCGGAGCCCCTTAAGTCATTTTTTTGTATTTCTAATTCTGTCTCTTGATAAAAACATGCCTCATATCTCTTTCGTCAAAACCATTCTTAAATAAGAATTGTTACTGAAAACGATCAGATTTTGGACAAAAGAATGGAAATTTTGTGAAGATGGTGCCCAAAGAGATATGTCGCCGTAGGAATCTGGACAGGCTAGCGAAAGATTAGTTGACACAAGCGCACTACAAATAAACATATTTTACTCAAGTGGCTACTGAAGAACTGATACACTGTTAACAGTTTGTGGCAGCCGTGGCTAGGAAAAGTAGGGACTCTTGACAGCAAGTTTCCTTCTTCTATTATCAGCCACGTTCTGAGTAACGGCGCCACGTATCATGAGGTCACTATAATACGTAAACTCTTGTAAGTCTGTCACACACCACCCTGGCTGCTCCTTTAGTCTGACATATTTAAAACTGGCATCCACCAAAAGGAATTTCTTTTCATAATATCTATTCCAAGCGTGGATTAATTCTTCATAGATCACAAGTTCTGGCCCCGAAATGGGGAACAATGTGCAATACATCCTATTAACTGACACAAAAGCCGTTGTTAAAAAAGAGACTGTTTAACGGTACTTGGCATTGGTGTGCAGATAGATGAGCTACAAACGGGGCCAGTTACTCAACACACTCCTCTTTGTCCTCTTGAAATGGGCGAAATGGAAGCGCTAAGGACGGCTGTGTAAGCTGTGGCGCTGCCGTAATTGGTGGGGCCTGACGGTGGTTCTCATTGGCTGCCGTCTGCATCCGAATGAAGCCCTTCATAAGCTCAGTGAGCTGCGTCATTTGCGGCCTCTCTATCTGAAGAAGCTGTGTGAGATCGAGCGTTGATGCCAAAGGCGCTTGCAATTGTGGCGCCGCTAACTACGAGACAGGCTAGCTTGGGGCTTGGGGCGATGCGGTAGCCACGGCAAAGCAAAAAATGCTAAAGCTAAATCAATATGTGGCAGCACAAACAAGTAAAATAAGAGCAAATGGCATGCACGGATCTGAAGCAGATATAACGAGAACCAGAAATGGTAAAAGCGCAAGAAAAAATATCCAGAAAGCGATAAGAAAAACAGGCACGAATGGAAGCAGAGTGATGCGTGCGGCTATGTACACCGAAAGTTTGCCCGTAGAGTTAGCTATCAACAGCTCGATCTAATGTTCGGCACCATCTAGTAACACGGAACTAATCTCGAACTAGATGACTGATGCCAAGCTGGCCGTCGCTTGTAACACCGTCCTGGTAGTGTTCCTTAGTCGGCGGCCTGGATGTTCTTCATTGGTCAGGTCATCGTGTTGGTGACAATATTCAAAGCGCCGCTCGCAGTGCCCGAAGGAATTTTCATCGAGACACCAGCTCTGGCAGTATCGATAAGCTGGACACTACACTCCTCCCCTATAACATCCTCTCCATTGTCGTGTAGTGACGACAACTGCAACAACAGCGGGGCGGGAAGCGTGAATGAAGGAAGAGACGAGGAGGCAGGAGCCGAAGCTGTGCTGGTGCCGAGCTCCTGTCCGCGCCCCGGCATTCGCTTTGACGTGGAACGCCAGCGAGAAACGAGACGCAATGTGCTTCTCTGCATCCAGCAATAGTATGAGGTCTTCTGGTGTTCGAACCGATAAGGTGTCTTGAATTGGTGCGTCGGCCCCCTGGCAGGCCGTGAAATGGAGAGGAGCAACGCCTGTGGACGTCTGCTGTCCGCTAGGCGCCGGATGAGCTGTAGGGTCCAGGACCATAGGTTCATGGCCAGGTGCTGGCGACGCAGGACCCCAGGTAGCCAGAGGAGATACAGGGTGCATCACCCGGTCAGGCAGTGAATCTGTGAACAACGAGTCAGTAGTAGGATAACGCAATTTTCAGGTGCGAATTTTATTCAGGTGCCTTCGCTGCAATGCGCCTGGACCCTCTACCAAAAATATGCAATTACCAAGCAACCTAACAACGAAGCCGCATTCCCAGCACTTCTGATCGCTACTTGACCTCAAGAAAAAACTAAGTTATTAGTTTGATTCGTAGCATGAGGGAGTGGAGTAGGCACCGGCCACCGCTGTGGTTCAAAATGGTTCAAGTGGCTCTGAGCACTATGGGACTTAGAAGTTAAGCCCTTCATAAGCTCAGTGAGCTCCCCTAGAACTTAGAACTACTTAAACCTAACTAGCCTAAGGACATCACACACATCCATGCCCGAGGCAGGATTCGAACCTGCGACCGTAGTGGTCTCGCGATTCCAGACTGTAGCGTCTAGAACCGTTCGGCCACTCCGGCCGGCCACCGCGGTGGGTGCAGCAACTGGAGCAAGGTGCGGTGGCGCCGTCCATGAAGCAGCTCCACTAGTGATGCGCCGTTGCGGCGCGGGGAATGGCAGGACAACAAGAAAAGCAACAAACCTTCATCCAGCTTCTGGTGGGTGTGTAGTTCATCCATCAGCTGCTTATAAGCGCACCGGCAGGTATCTTCATCGATGTACCAGCTCCGGCAATATCGCTTAGCTGACACACTACAGATAATGTGGCTTACGGTATCTTACACGTATCGAAGCCATTGCTTCCTTCTTACGTTGAGGGATACTGATCACCAACTGTTTCTTAAGAAATTGTATACCTACCGTAGCAAGATACTCGAACATAGAAGATGAAACAACATCACAAGAAGCTCTTTCACTTTAGGGCATTACGATGTACCTTCGGTATTAGAACTTGTTTCTCAAGACCTAAGTCATGCTAGAGACCGCCTACTACCCTCTTCGACGATTTTTGTGGTCTCAGGATAGAGAAGATAGATGAAATCTTTATTTCTTCTTATTCTTTGCACTCTGGGAGAAGTTATTCACGGATGTTTTGCGAATCATGTAGGAACTTTGACGAGCAATAACAACAAGATATAAATTTGCTCTAGTATAGCCTGTGAAACGTGGAGATTATTAGAAATTGTTTTTCAATATTTTTGATCAATTTCGAGATGAATAGAAGCTGAAAGAAGTAAAAAATTATCATTGTCTTCTCAGTTGTCCATCCTCCTATACGTTTCCATTGTTTTGCACACCCTCTAAAAATTATAGATGCTATATTAATATTTCCCGGTGGTTTAAAATGATGACACAAGTTGGTAAGCGTAGGATCCAATATGATTTTACTTTCCTAAAAGGTATGTCATTTCTGTCGTATAAATACTTGACAAATAAATACTGCGATCGTTTTCTTTAGCCCTTTGATGCACTGTGGTTAATTCCGTTTTTCCTTAGTGAAATTATAGTTCTTTTTCCACTGTAGATTATCATCAGTTATATATCTTTTGATGACAGAAGCTTTGCACCATCAGTCATGCAAAAAATTAATATAATGATAATGCGTGTACATCGTCATCCATTTTTTCACTTCATCGGTAAATGAAATTCGTGTCATTATTACTTGTTAGCAGTTTTTCGGACGTATGGTATACTGCGCCCTTTGATATCTGTTTGGATGAAGCCATGTACATTGTTCTCTCTTAGCTTGAAGTTTCTCTCTTCATTGGCAACTCTTTCGCTGATGTTCATTTTCATTGGCAACTCTTTCGCTGGTGTCTCAGATTATGCTTAAAACAGTCGTTTGGTACTTTTGGTAGCTACTGCTGAAAGAAAATGCGTCATGTTATCTACGTGTACCAAGTATCACAGTTTGGTGGAATATGTGCTACTACAGTAAATTGACTTAAATGAAAAACCTCTTTTCTGTCTCTGTCATACTACCATTTTTTCTTTGCCTGTCGATTTACCTCATGCTCGCATTTTATCAATCATGTTTTTCTGCAGGCTTCCAATCTAGTACGGAATTTCATTAGTATTTGATATCTATTTCCCATAGTCGACATTGTTGCACCGTTATTCAATAACATGAGTGACTACGTTAGCATTTTGAAGGTTTTGTTTCGTCCGAAAGCCCATGCTCACGCCTGAGTTCAGTCACCTCTGTAATATCAATTTCTATTCGCAGACAGATGTACCTTTGCAACATCATTAAAATATTTTTAATCATTAAGCTGAATATTAAAAGTTTGAACTTTTTCTGTTAATATGTAATTGTTTTTATTAACTACTTTCAAAGAATGTGGTTTCTATGAAACAGAGATGTGGCAGCTGAATGGAAAGCGTCCATTGTCGCTTTGGATCACACGATAGATCCTCTCAAAATACGTGTCTTTGGCTCAAGTACCTTAACTATGTACAGTTATGCCTCTATCGCATATGAAGTGAATATCTAGTGCTTTTAATTTATTATAATGTTGTTCTACCAAGAACCGACGGAAAATTCAGTTAAAATGAAGTTTCTATTGTTGTAATTCTCATGTTATCCTCTTCTTCCATTGTCAATGCGAGTAAATTCTTTTCTCATACTATTTTGCAATCTTCAGTTAATTTAAATCTCCGTGGATGAGCGTCCGCGCCTCCCATTTTCACAGCTACTGATGTTCCATCGTCTTGTATCAGATTTCCATCTTCTTTAGCTCGCGTACTTAAATGTTATCTTTCTTAATGAAAGCATGAGACCCGCTCGAGGGGAAATGCGTGAATTGTATTGTAATCACTCTGACAAATACTCCTGTGCCTTCTCAAAGATGATAAAACAGCGAATCGTTTCAAGATTCAGTACAATTCAGCAAAATCGCATTCATTCTGTAATTTTGTTGTTAACTAGAAGCCTTTGTCAATGTGCTTCTTTTTTCTGGAAGTCGGTGGTTCAGTTTTTAAGACAACGAGATAGTTATGAGAATTATTCGCTATAAATTTATGATCCTTCTGTTTAATCCCCCCCCCCCCTCCCTCCATGAACCATGGAGCTCGCCGTTGGTGGGGAGGCTTGCGTGCCGTAGGTGTAACCACAACTGAGGGATATCTGTTGAGAGGCCAGACAAACGTGTGGATTCTGAAGAGGTGCAACAGCCTTTTCAGTAGCTGCAGGGGCAACAGTCTGGATGGTTGACTGATCTGGTCTTGTAATATTACCAAAAACGGCCTTGCTGTGCTGGTAATGCGAACAGCTGAAAGCAAGGGGAAACTACAGCCATAATTTTTCCCGTGGGCATGCAGCTTTACAGTATGGTTAAATGATGATGACGTCCTCTTGGGTAAAATATTCCGGAGGTAAAATACTCCCCCATTCGGATCTCCCGGCGGGGATTGCTCAGGAGGACGTCGTTGTCAGGAGAAACAAACCTGGTGATCTGTGGATCGGAGCGTGGAATGTCAGATCCCTTAATCGGGTATTCAAGTTAGAAAATTTAAAAAGGGAAATGGATAGATTAAAGCTAGATATAGTGGAAATTAGTGAAGTTCGGTGGCAGGGGACACTAATCCCCCGGTCAGGTGAATACAGGGCTATTAATACAAAATCAAGTAGGGGTAATGCAGGAGTAGGTTTAATAGTGAATAAAAAATAGGAGCACGAGTATGCTACTATGAACAACATAGTGAACGCATTATTGTAGCCAAGATACACACGAAGCCCACGCCTACTACAGTAATACAAGTATATATGTCAACTAGGTCCGCAGATGACGAGGAGATTGAAGAATGTATGATGAGATAAAGGAAATTATTCAGGTAGTTAAGGGAGACAAAAATCTGATTGTCATGAGGGATTGGAATTCGACAGTAGGAAAAGGAAGAGAAGGAAAAATAGTGGGTGAATATGGAATGGGGGTAAGGTTGGTTGGTTGGTTTGGGGAAGGAGACCAGACAGCGAGGTCATCGGTCTCATCGGATTAGGGAAGGACGGGGAAGGAAGTCGGCCGTGCCCTTTGAAAGGAACCATCCCGGCATTTGCCTGGAGCGATTTAGGGAAATCACGGAAAACCTAAATCAGGATGGCCGGACGCGGGATTGAACCGTCGTCCTCCCGAATGCGATGGGGGTAAGGAATGAAAGAGGAAGCCACCTGGTAGAATTTTGCACAGAGCATAACTTAATCATATCTAACACCTCGTTTACGAATCGTGAAAGAAGGTTGTATAAATGGAAGAGGCCTGGAGACACTGGAAGGTTTAAGACAGATTATATAATGGTAAGACAGAGATTTAGGAACCAGGTTTTAAATTGTAAGACATTTTCAGGGGCAGATGTGGGCTCTGACCTCAATCTATTGGCTATCATCTATAGATTAAAATTGAAGAAACTGCAAAAAGGTGGCAATTTAAGGAGATGGGACCTGGATAAACTGAATGAACCAGAGGTTGTAGAGCGTTTCAGAGAGAGCAATAGGGGACGATTGACAAGACGGGGGAATAAATACAGTAGAAGAATGAGTTTCTTTGAGAGATGAAGTAGTGAAGGCAGCAGAGGTTTAAGTAGGTAAAAAGACGAGAGCTAGTAGAAATCATCTACATCTATCTACATCTACATACACATTCCGCACTCCACCATACGGAGCGAGGCGGTGGGTACCTCGTACCACAACTAGCATCTTCTCTCCCTGTTCCAATTCCAAACAGAACGAGGGAAAAATGACTGCCTCTATGCCTCTGTACGAGCCCTAATCTCTCTTATCTTATCTTTGTGGTCTTTCCGCGAAATATAAGTTGGCGGCAGGAAAATTGTACTGCAGTCAGCCTCAAATGCTGGTTCTCTAAATTTCCTCAGTAGCAATTCACGAAAAGAACGCCTCCTTTCCTTCAGAGACTCGCACCCGAGTTCCTGAAGCATTTCCGTAACACTCGCGTGATGATGAAACCTACCAGTAACAAATCTAGCAGCCCGCCTCTGAATTTCTTCTATTTCCTCCCTCAATTCGAACTGGTAGGGATCCCAAACGCTCGAGGAGTACCTTGGGTAACAGAAGAGATATTGAATTTAATTAATGAAAGGAGAAAATATAAAATTGCAGAAAATGAAGCAGCCGAAAAGGAATACAAACGTCTCAAAAATGAGGTCGAGAGGAAGTGCAAAATGTCTAAGCAGAGATGGATAGATGATAAATGTAAGGATGTAGAGGCACATATCACTAGGGGCAAGATAGATATTGCCTACAGGAAAATTAAAGAGAATTTTGGAGAAAAGAGAACCACTTGTATGAATATCAAGAGCTCAGATGGAAAACCAATACTAAGCAAAGAAGGAAAAGCAGACAGGTGGAAGAAATATTTAAAGTGTTTATACAAGGGCGATGTACTTGAGGGCAATATTATCGAGACGGAAGAGGACGTAGACGAAGATGAAATGGGAGATATGATACTGTGTGAAGAGTTTGGCGGAGCACTGAAAGTCCTAAGTCGGAAAAAAGAGTAGACAATATCCCATTAGAACTAGTGATAGCCTTGGGAGAGCCAGCCCTGACAAAACTCTACCATCTGGTGAGCAAAATGTATGAGATAGGCGAAATACCCTCAGACTTCAAGAAGAACATAATAATTTCAATCCCATAGAAAGCAGGCGTTGACAAGCGTGGAAATTACCGAACTATCAGTTTAATAAGTCACGGCTGCAAAATACTAACACGAATTCTTTACAGACGAATGGAAAAACTGCTAGTAAGTCACGAGGTTTGCTATTTGGGGAGCAAAATAACCAATGATGGTCGAAGTAGAGAGGATATAAAACGTAGACCGACAATGTCAAGGAAAGCGTTTCTGAAGAAGAAAAAATTGTTAACATCGAGTAGAGATGTGTCAGGAAGTCTCTTCTGAAAGTGTTTGTATGGAAGTATGTAAGTGATATGTGGACAATAAATCGTTTGGACAGGAAGAGAATAAAAGCTTTCGAAATGTGGTGCTACAGAAGAATGATGAAGATTAGATGGGTATATCACGTAGCTAATGAGGAGGTACTGAATAGAGTTGGGGAGAAGAGGAATTTGTAGCACAACTTGACTAGAAGAAGGGATCGGTTGGTAGGACGTGTTCTGAGGCATCAAGGGATCACCAATTTAGTACTGGAGGGCAGTGTGGAGGGTAAAAATTGTAGCGGGAGACCAAGGGATGAATACACTAAGAAAATTCCGAAGGATGTACGTTTCAGTAGGTACTTCGAGATGAAGAGGCTTGCATAGGATAGAGTAGTATGGAGAGCTGCATCAAAGCAGACTCTGGTCTGCAGATCACAACAACAACTGGTTAATCTGAGTTGTTAGGCTGAGTTATACTTTAATAGATGAAATTTACACTGATGAACCAAAACTTTATGATTATCTGTTTAATAGCGTGTTGGTGCATTTTTCAAACACATACAAGAGTACAGCAGCGATCTATTCTACAAGTCCTTGCTAGGTTTCCAGAAGCATGTGGCAGCAGATGGCTACTCGCAGGTCTCTAAATTTTCGCACATTACGGAACCACGGTTTGTGGGCACGCAGCTGGCGCCTGATATGTGTTCCAACAGGTACAGGTATAATTCTGCTCTAACCGGCCCGCATCTGTGGCGCAATGCAAGTTTCAAGCAGCCATTCACCTTTTTGACGGCGTGTAAGAACCCAGCTATCGATATGGTGTAACAAGAAATGCAACTCATTCGACATGCGAAACATGTCTACTGATCCACTGTGAAAACCCAGTGATGCTGTGCCCACTGCAGTCGTAACTGACGTAGGAGATGTGTGATGTGGAGCTCTGTGTTCAACAATGGCCGCTGAACGGTGTGCTCCGAAACACTTGTGCCTGCACCAGCATTGTACTGTGACGTCATATCCGCCACAGATCGTGGATTGCACAGTGGGGGATCCTCCGACCTCTACGTTTTGTACTGAGACGTGGACGTCCAGTATCATACGGCCCACGCGCTGTTCCGCCATCCTTCAACTACTTTCCCAGGTGCTCACGACAGCAGTACGCAAACAGCCGACCAGCTTCGTCGTTTCAGATGTTCTCGTTTCTACCCGCAGCACCTCAACAATTTGCCCTTAGTCAAAACCGCTTATATCAGATGATTTCCGTATTTGTGGCCCGCATCTTCTCTATAACGTCTGCCCATTCGTCTCTTCCACTTAGATTTTTTCCTTACTGCGTCACTTGACCGCAACACCACCAGGATCCATTGAACCTCACAGTGGGCAGAAGTGATAATGTTTTGGCTTATGAATGTACATCCCGTACATATTTGCCATAGAATAACTTGCATTACGGCAAATACGGTGGATGATCTTCATCCTTGTGAGGCTATTGATTTACCAATGTGCTCCCAGTCTCAAATTTAGCTTCTTCCATATTGTCTTGCCGATCTAGATAGGCTTAAATACCTCACCACTATCAGTTATGTGCATTTGCTGGCGGAAATTATACCGTATTTCGTGTTCTGATATAATAAAGCGACACTAAACCTACTAAACTTGCTACTTCTTTTTACATCTATGAAGTACGGAAACAGGATATTACTAGTAAACGGACTGTTCTGTTCTTCTTTAAGTGATATGCGCTCAACGGCGTCACGTTCTTTTCACGAAAATTGTTTGGTGCTCTAATTTAGAGTTTCTATCACAATTTTGCAGTTAAAGTACTACGATCTTCCAAATGCATATGCCACTTGTAACGCTTTTCTTATATTTCATTTCACTTAATAATTTCAAAACATGTAGTGAGGCAGACTGGAAGATTATTACGTGGCCGACTGTTTTCATGTCAAACACAGTCATGCTGCATGCTTTTTCCTAATCCCACTCATCACTCACTTCCTGCAAGAGTTTTTTACTTTGACACTGAAGTGTTTTTATCCCATTTGGAATTAGAGCAACCTTCCTTCGTTGGAAAATGATTTTTATTAATTGTGGGTATAAAAAAAATGATACTCAGGAAACAGGTGAGGAATTACCGTATATCGCGTACCTGTAACGAAGTAAATGGTGAACCTCTTGTATTTTGGATAAGATGCGGGATTGTCATCAACACTATACGCGTTCCTTTTCCAGAGGACAACGCATTATCGTAGCATTGCTCTTGTGGGCAGAGAGGTTTGCGTGTTAATGTCAAGCTGAGGGCTACGCTGGCGGTAGCGTAGCTACTGGCCGGGTCTTCCAAGCTGGACAAGTCTCAGCGGATGAACCAGACAAAGTGTGTCCCACAACGCCCCATCCCTTTTCGCATCTCTTTCCATAGTGCTTCTCCCTAACATACTAGGACCCAACAGCGAAACGGATGGAAGAGGAACATCTCACAACCGAGTTTCCCAACGGTCGCGTAGGCGGAAGAGGTCATGCCACAAGAACTGGCTGTAAACGCGCTGCTCTACTGTCCTAGAGCTCGCGGCACTTCGCTGCAGTTCTGGGGTCTGAAATCACATGTCTCACACCCACGTGCCGCGATGAATTGTTCCAGAATCATAGTGAGCGGGTTACTTCCTCGTTAGTTGAGATCTATCTTAAACAAAGACACGCGATTGGCAGTTTCTCCTCCCATCCTCCTTGAAGGCCAGTGGCGATGGAATAAAGACGGTTGTAGCAGCCTCGAATAAGGCTGAAAGCTACTAATCTGGACCTGCATACTAGCGGCAGGTCTGTGATGGTCGCCTTCCTGAGAACTCATGTGGCTACTCAGGGATGTGGTCATTCGTCTGCGACTGGACAGGCCTATTTAGGATAACCGCTGCCCGCCCTGAATGAGCAAGGCCCTATAAAAGGCAAATTAATCAACAGTAGTTTCACTTGTACCTTGCTGGGAATCCGCACCCAGAACGTTACTCCTAATTTGCAGACGAAAACCAAGAAAGAACAATATGATAGTGACTACTGGAACATGGAATGTCACGACTCTTCTGGATGTAAATGGTAACAGACCAGAAAGAAGCAGGCCGGGGTGGTCGTGCGGTTCTAGGCGCTACAGTCTGCGACCGAGTGACCGCTACGGTCGCAGGTTCGAATCCTGCCTCGGGCATGGATGTGTGTGATGTCCTTAGGTTAGTTAGGTTTAAGTAGTTCTAAGTTCTAGTGGACTGATGACCGTAGAAGTCCCATAGTGCTCAGAGCCATTTGAACCATTTTTGAACCAGAAAGAAGAACAGTTCTTATCATCCACGAGCTAGCTAGATTAGATGTAGATGTTGCTGCCTCAAATGAAATTTAACTATCAGGCGAAGGACACCTTAGTGAGGCTAGCTCAGGGTACACCATATTTTGGAAAGGATAGGATGCAGGAGAACCACGTACCCGTGGTGTGGGATTTGCAGTAAAAACAAAATTAGTGAAACAACGTCGATTAACCGCTATTCGTATCAATGATAGCTGTGACTCTTCGAATTCCTATTTCTGGAGATAGCTTTGTCACTCTCGTTTCTGCCTACGCTCCCACATTAGTCAGTGAGAAGGATACAAAGAATCAGTTCTCCCATCAGTTGAGTAATGTTCTCGTCAAGATACCAACCGCAAATAAAGTCTTGTTACTAGGCGACTTCAGTTCTAGAGTGGGAAGAGAAAATCGTTTTTGGGGTAACAATGGGTAACCAAGGTGTCGGAAACTGCACTGCAAATGGGCTGCTACTTCGAGGTCTCTGTGGTGAGCATGAGTTTTGTATCACCAACATACGTTTCCGCTTACCTAATCGTTACAAGGCAACATAGTTTCACCCCCGCTCCAAACACCGGCATCGAAGTGACTATGTCAACACTCGCCAGCAAAACAAGAAAGTCGTCCTAATCACAAAAAACAACTCCAAACATCGATGATTGCTAGACCGATCACAAACTGCTGGTTAGCCATTTGAGGATTCTCGTCTATCGTAAACCACGAGCCTTCTTCTTAATTCCTTCAAGGAGAAAATTCAGCATCAAGTCCTCCAGAATGAAACGGTTCGTTTTCCCTTGCAAGACACACTTTTGGAACGATTTAGCAATACCCCTGTTAACACATCAGATGTTGAAAAGGAATGGTCCACTTAAAAAAAAAAAATCAAGAAGGCTGCAGAGGTCATAGGTTTTGATGCAAAGTAGAAAAATGACTCATTTTATGACATCAATGAAGTGATTAGGAGCCTCATAAGTAAAGAACGGGATGTACTCCTATGTATTGCTCAAGGTCCATCCTACCTGGAAAAGAAAACACTCTTTCAAGAGATCAAGCAGAAATGTCAAAGTGAAATAAGAACAATCAAGAACAACTGGTGACAACAAAAAGCCAAAAACGTCAAAGTCTGTTAGATGCTAGGGACTTGCCGAGTTTTAATCATGGAATAAAAAAATATATATGGGCCTGCTCGTTCCTCATCAGGAATCCTGAAAGCCGCCGACAGCATGGCCATCATCACTTACAATCACGGACATCTTAAACGGCTGGAAAGAGCTTTACAACTCACTTTCAAACCATAGCTCTACTGCTGCTGCCGACTTTCTCGAACATGTCCCACAACATGCAATACAGCCTTGTATGGCAGTTCCACCGACATTTCATGAACTCAGCAAGGCTCTAGATAGTATGAAACCGAGAAAGGCATCTAGACCTGACAGCATTCCCCTGGAAACCATTCAAAACATCTCGCTGTTTCTTCTAATGTTAGAAACCCGTAAGGTACTAGCTGACATGAAAAACTTCACAATTGCCATCATCTTTAAAAAAAAAGGAGACGGACCCATATGTGACAATTACCCTGACTTATCCTTGCTCTCCGTGAGTGGTAAAACATTTGCTAGAATTTTTTGAATCGCCTCCATACTCTTTCCGAGACAGTACTTCCTGAGTCTCAGTACGGATTTCGCCTCTCCACAGGAGCAACTGATATCGTCTTCTGTCCACGACAGCTGCAGGAGAAGTGCAGGACACAACATAAGCCCTTACTACTTGTGTTCTATGGCCTAGAAAAAGCCTTTGATACAATGAGCAGAGGAGCTTTGTGGAAGGTCTTAAATCGTTTTGTCTGCCCTGAACACTTTGGTCAAATGACTCAAGATTTCCATGATGACTGTCCGAGCTACTATTTAAGAGACATCGTCTGTAAACATCATAGCAGTGGAACATAAATACAGATTTGACCCAGGGCTATTTAATCGGTCCTGACTGCAAAAAAAGTGTTGCCTCACCCCAGTTCCCAGAACTCCCGAAGATAGACGTTGACTGTGGATATTGTATCACAGACGCAGTCCCTTTGACTGTTCAGAGATGTCACTAAACCAGCCCAAAGATGTAAACAATCATGCATGAGCAGCGCCTATTAGACGGAGGGGGTCAGACAGGTGATCAATTCCAGTCATTCCACCAGGACACGCCTCGTGTTGTTTGTAGTTCAACCATGACAAGACGGTCAATACCGCGGTTCGGTCGCGTCCGCAGTGTTTCTTTGTGCCAGGAAGGGCTCTCAACAACGGAAGTGCCAAGGCGTCTCGGAGTGAACCACGGCGATTTTGTTCGGACATGGAGGAGTTACGGAGAGACAGGAACTGTCGATGACATGCCTCGCTCAGGCCGCCCAAGAGCTTCTACTGCAGTGGATGACCGCTGCCTACGCATTATGGCTCGGAGGCACCCTGACAGCAACGCCACAATGTTGAATAATGCTTTTCGTGCAGCCACAGGACGTCGTGTTACGACTCAAACTGTGCGCAGTAGGCTGCATGTTGCACAATTTCACTCCCGACGTCCATGGCGAGGTCCATCTTTGCAACGACGACATCATGCAATGCAGTACAGATGGGCCCAACAACATGCCGAATGGACCGCTAAGGATTGGCATCATGTTCTCTTCACCGATGAATGTCGCATCTGCCTTCAACCAATCAATCGTCGGAGACGTGTTTCGAGGCAACCCGGTCAGGCCGAACGCCTTATACACACTGCCCAGCGAGTGCAGCAAGATGGAGGTTCCCCACTCTTTTGGGGTGACATTATGTGGGGCCGACGTATGCCGCTGGTGGTCATGGAAGGCGCCGTTAACAGCTGTACGATACGTGAATGCCATCCTCCAACCGATAGCGCAACCATATCGGCAGTGTATTGGCGAGGCATTCGCCTTCATGGACGACAATCCGCGCCCCCATTGTACACATATTGTGAATGACTTCCTTCAGGATAACGACATCGCTCGACTAGAGTGGCCAGCATGTTCTCTAGACATGAACCCTATCGAACATGCCTGTGATAGACTGAAAAGGGCTGCTTATGGACTACGTGAACCACCAACCACTCTCGGGGATCTACGCCGAATCGCCGTTGAGGAGTAGGACAATCTGGACCAACAGTGCCTTGATTGACTTGTGGATAGTATGCCACGACGAATACAGGCATGCATCAATGCAAGAGGACATGCTACTGCGTATTACATATACTCATGTGTACAGCAATCTGGACCACCACCTCTGAATGTCTCGCAGTATGGTGGTACAACATGCAGTGCGTGTTTTTCATGAGCAATAAAAGGGCGGAAATGATGTTTATGTTGATCTCTGTTCCAGTTTTTTGTACATTTTTCGGAACCCTCGGAACCGAGATGAATCAAGACTGCTTTTTTATGTGTATACATCCTTGCAACATTATTACATAATAAATTTTTAAAGGATTTTAGAGATGTTTGTTTTGAGGTGTCGAATGCATGCTTTGGAATAAATATTTCTGGTGGCATATCAATCCTAATTTGACAAGTTAAACTTCATACTTGTTTATACAATCAGGTGGCATGTTACAAACTTTAAGTACAATAATTATGTTGGCTACAGTCGTAAAATTGTACACAAATGACACTTTTGGTTGGGATTCGCAGTTACGATGAAGGCAGAAAGAGAGGAAGAAAGAAAAAGTGAGGTGGAGGGAGAGGGTAAAAGGTGTGATTGTATTGAGAGCAAACTTTACAAAGCAGGGGATCTTAAGATTATATGTGTACATGTGATAACTGCCTAAACGTTGGGGTAATACATTGATTAATGCTTTAAAATATGCGGTTAGATGTACAGTTTTTGCCAGTGGTTGATGTACATATAGTTTCAAGCTGACAGGGGGTGCAAGAAACCTGGGATTATTAAAAAAATACTAGATTTATTATATTACAGAGATCATTATAGGAAGATAATACAAAGAAAGCCAAATGCAATACAGAAAAATACTGAATGTCATTGACAGTATTTGAAGGGGCCAAAGAAGAATGGATGAAGGAAGTTAGGCGAAGTACAGAAAACGATGTAGTGTAGGAAGAACAGATAAAGCATATAGCGAGATAAAGCCACTGCGGTACATTCTTAAACAAGAGGTACTACGATAAAAGATACGAATAGACATTTACTTATTGACAGAGAAGATGTGACGTACCGCAGGAAGGTAGGTCTTGAAGACTTGTACTACGATGAAGAAGTGTTGGATATTACAACCATCTCTAACCTGAACATATGATGTACGAAGATAATTAAATACCGATAATCATAGGGGAAGAATCTGATCCAGCACTTCAGCAGTTGAGGAACAAGAACGCAACAGGAACAGACGACACCCCAACAGCACTTCTGAAGAGAATAGGAGAAAAAGTGAATCAAAAACTGTACAACGTCATTGTAAGAAGCTATTACAGTGGATAAATCCTGGAAGACTTTTGCTGAAAACAGGACAGTCACCTTACCGAAGGAAGGAAATGTCAGTGAGTATCCTGACTATTGAAAACTAATACTGTTGTCGCATGCATCGAAAATATTGCTCAATGTATTTAAGAACTGGATTAAAAAGAAAACTGAATTAAAATTTCTCGGGTTTCCAGCCGCATCAAGTAATTAAAATGACACGGTCTTTCCCCCAAGCACTTCTTGGACATTGCCACGTGGTATGACTGCCAGTGGGATGCTGGTACGCCCTTATAGACAAGTGACGTCGTTGGTGTCCGCGGAATCGCCATATACGGGCATATGTTGACTCGGCGTCCGAAGGAATATTGCATCGTATTTCGCAATTACCATTTCGTATCTATCCGCGGACATCGGGCAAGCGACTTTCAGGTAAACTGTCTCCCCTGTACAGGAACACACATAATAAATGTACGGGTACAGGTTGTAGACACATAGCTGACGAGATACGGAAATTTGGGTCTGGGTGTGAGTCATGCTCGTATAGCCTAATGGTAAGGCGACTGTTCGCGATAAGCGGGATATCCATATTCGAATCACGGTCCGGCAAAAATTTTCATAGTCATCATTCCATTATATACCTGATGGATATCCATACTCACATATGCGAATACATTTCATATATAAAGTACAAGCTGGCGCAGTGCTTGGCCAATCTCCTCGCTACATATGTGGGGCACTCTAACATCATACTAAAGATTCAGCTGGTTTTTGCAAACGAATTAACCGTCTTCGACTTAGTGAAGGTGACATTATGATCAGTATTGATGAAGTGTCGCTGTTTACGAATGCCCCTGTTTTGACCTAATACCGAAGTTCGTTGTAAGTGAAGTGGTCGAGCTACAGGGTGGGGCAAATAAAAGTGGCCCGGAGAACAGAGTTCCTGGATACAAAGGAAAACGGCAGAGGAAAGGAAAGACAGTATTAACCTGACTGTAGCAGGATGCTGAAAGTGAAAATCATTCGTCTTTTGGCAGTTTTGAGCCCTGGTCAGAAAGTTAATGAAGACAGATCGAAGCTGGAACCCTGAAATTGCTGAAATCTCGTCCGAAAGGTTCTGTTGCAGTTCTTGAAGGCCGCGAGGGTTGTCGCGATACGCTTTAGACTTGAGGGCTTCCAAAACAAAGTAATCGTACACTGATAGATTAGGTGACGTGGGTGACCAACTAGGGCCACGACCAAACTGACATCTGCCAACGACTCTGTCAAGAGTGAAGATTGTGTAAATGTGCTCCAAGGCTCGGTCGGCACTATGGGCAGTTGCTCCATCGGTTTGAAAGTAACTGCAAGTATTTTCCCCCTCCGTTAATGCTGCCACAAGTGGTGTCCATACGTATTCACTTGTCCTGGCCAGTTTTATTTTCCCCGCCCTGTATTAAGGCACACTTTTACGTCTTCTGATTTTCTGAACAACGGACAGTATTATGATCAGATGGACGGTGTTGCAATGGGTAGCCCGTAGCTCCAGTTGATGTAAACCTCTTCACGGAGAATTTTGACGAGATTGCCTTAGACACGGCTGTTTCTTTCGATGCGTTGACGACAAGTTTGTCATTTGGCCCCACGGACGTGAGAAACTTGACGAGTTCTTGGAATACCTCAACGGCATTAACAGTAACATCCAGTTCAACATGGAGGTAGAAAAGGACGATGTATTGCCGTTCCTCAACTTTCTCTTCCGCCGTAAACTAATCTCGAAAGAAGACTGAGCGTTAACAGGAAGACATAAATTGCATTCGTAGGTAATCCTTCTTCTTCCTCATAGGCTTCGTTTTACACTTGCAGCAGTGCTTTCCGACCTTCCTTCGTTTCCAGTGAAGTAAATCGATTCTGCCGCCTCACGCGCTGGTTATCCATTTGCTCTGCATAATTGACGTTTCGCGTGCCTACTACAATTCCTGAATCGTTCATGACCATGTCAAGGGATGAATTTCCTTCATTGAATAAGCCCTCTGCTAAATACGACACCAATTCAACGACTCTTAGTTTGGAGTACAAGTGTTAAGGAGCTAATCGCCATATAGTGGAATTAAAACTTTCATTCGCATTTTGGGTGTGGCCACCGAAACATCTCTCCAGTAATTCATCGCTTGATAAATCTTCATATATTGGAAGAATTTGCTTCTATACGTCGGGGTGCAATGGAGCAGGGTGCAGTTCATGTTCCATCCAAGGGCTGTTCGTTTCTGCCACTCACACCAGCAGTCTTCTCCCTCCGGGCAATACTCGTGTTGAGGATTTTCATATGTGGAAATCATATGATAGTATGTCGCCATAATACCCGATGTGCACTCGGTTCTATGCTCGTAAAATCTAAACTAATGCGAATTTCGCTTTGAAGTTCTGACAGCGTATTGTTGGATAGTTAAGCTAACGATTTATGCAATAAAAAATCGGATTTTTTCAACCTCCTAATGTGATTTTCCCCCTTAAGGCCATGACAAACACAGGAGGGACAAAAGACTCATTCTACTGCTGTACAAAAACCAAAAAACCCATTTCCATTCACAAACGTGAATGGAAATGTAAAACAGGTTCCATTAAAAGGGGGTGAGACTAGGCTGCGCACTATCCCCGTACTCATTCAACATGTTCGTTGTGGAGGTTATAACCAAATTCAAGCAAAAGCCTAAAGGCAGCAAACTCAACGGACAGGAAATCCATTTTATAGGATTTGCAGATGACATTGCTGGGAGAAGGAACTAAGCAATGCGATATATACGATATTGCAGTGTTTGTATTATTCCGAATGACGATGCAAAGTTCCTTCACACAAGCATGCATGTCCGAAGGAACTTTGCATCGTAATTCGGAATAATACAGACATTGCAGTATTCTATTTATTCGCAGATACCGGGCAAGGTTAAATGTCTCCCCTGTACGGGAATATACATAATGGATGTACGAGTACAGTTTGAGGACGCATGGCTGACGACATACGGAAGATTGAGTTTGGCCCTGAGTTGTGCTGGTATAGCCTAATGTTTAGGCGACCGCTCGGGATAAGCGGGAAACCCGGGTTCGAGTGCCGGTCCGGCACAACTTTCATAGTCGTCGTTCCATTATTCAGCTGATGGTAGTCCGTATTCGCAACTGAGAATACATTTCATGTGGATCTAAGTAAAGTGGTGTGATGTGTATCATTAGCACTAAAGATACCAAAACAAAAAAGGAAACTTGAAAAACCAAAGTAATGACCGTTTAAAAATCCAATGAAGAGACGAACAAATATTAAAACAGGTCATGAAACCATACAACAATGGAGGCATTTATGCTAGATAGAATGTGTTGTCACTCAAGGCGATAGGTACACCACGGAAATCAGCAGGAGAACTGCCCTTGCTTTTATCTGCCTTCAGTAACAAGAAACAGCTTCTGAATAGCAGGCACATAATATGTGTTAAAATTAAGAAAGAATTCGTCAAGAAGGCTGTCTGGAATATTTTGTTATATGACTGGGAAAATGGGTCTTAATGAAACGTAATATACAACACTTGGTCGGAATGGAAACATTGATGTGCAGATGGAAGCTGAAAATAAACTGGAGAGAGAAAAAAATCGAACGAGTGGCCCTCAAGGAAGTAAACTCGACAGGAGAATTGACTGCTACAATAGAAAAGAATTCTTGACCAAAAGAAAGTTTTTAGGAAAGAAAGGTTTTAGGAAAGAAAGAAAGTGAAAGACCGCGGAAGAATCATCTAAATTGTGTGATTCTCTCGTGATGGTGATGGTGGTGATGATGATGATGATGATGATGATGATGATGATGATGGTGGTGGGGGTGACGATGATGTCCCCTCTCAGTGCCGTTGGACAAGAAACATCACAGAAAACATTGTTTAGTTAAAAACTATAATTGAGAAGGTTGCACCAGATTTAAGCTGGTATTAAGTTCCTAGGGAAAGAGTGGACAAATCGTGATGTGAAATATTGTCTGCATAATGTGGAGATCTTGGTCTGACTTCAGCCTCAGAGATCGGTTTAGTGGACATTGCGGTGCGAGGATAACGTTGCATTCAAGGTGAGTCGACGCGCTTTGATATTGAGTTCCTTACACAGTTATTCTCTTCATACTCACAACGACCAACTGTTCATCTTATTTCGCGCAGATAAGCTACTACTTACTTTCACATGGTAATAAGAGTGTAAGTACACCAAACAATAATACCGATTCTGATTTCCAGACGACGATTTACCCCCGACTATTAGGGCCAACGCCTCCACCGAGGTGGCGAGAATATCAGGCGTTGCAGATCTTGTGGTCGGCCAGTTCATTGAATATCCAAGTTTCTGTATCGTCGCTACAAAGCCAAAGCTACTGCAGCTGACCGTTAACACCACGTCCGTTTCCTTGTGCCACTATAGCGCCGTCATCCGTCGTCCGCTGCCCACCCACACCACCCTGCACTTCGCTGGACTGAAATCGGAACCGCTGGGAGGTCGGACGGTGTACTACCGGTTGTCGCCACACAATGCCTAAAGTGGAGTCAGAGTCTCGGACACACGCACGGAGTGTACACGCTCGGCCACTGGGCTGTTAGCCCACTTCACACAGGTAGCAGAAGCGGTCCTCCCTTGTTTCACCAACAGTGCTGTCAGTCGACAAATAAAGGAGTGAAGTCAGTTCATGTTTATTCACCATAACCGATAAAAAAGCGACTTTATGTCTGTACTTTTTTGTTAAATATACCCCATGCCGAAATTTGTTCCACTTTCTTTCCTCAGAGTTCTATGTATTTACACTGAGGAAAACGGAAAATTGGAAGTGTTACCATGAACATTTTGACCTAACGTTACCATACTGGTTTTCCAGTATTTACACGTTTTTGGGACACAATGACTACAATTTCTTCGGCATGAGAGCATAATTTCATTAATTTCAGTGTAGAAAAATAAATTTTTTTCGGATGAAATATGTTATGAGTATAACAAGTCTATTTGGTGTGTCTAACGTTACTGAAACATTGCAGGTAGCGATCACAATACAGAATGCGTACCGGACGACACGCTCAGCTTACTTTCGGACTACATAACGAGAAGATCATAGTAGTGTATAACCGGCTCTGAAGAACAGACGGATGACAACAGTTGAAATCAGAGCATTAATTACAAGCAGAATATCATCACGAGCCGCCTGGAACAGATTACTAAAACCTGGGATGAGATCTCTAGTTCTTTTGTTTCTCTAACCCTCGACAACCAGATCAGAGACAATCGAGACTTATATAATTTAGGGCGAGAGTAAAACGAGACACAAAGTTACATTCTGTGGTGTTCAGCAATGCATCTTACTTCTGTGGGCTGTCAGTAAGACACCAGCGTGTCCTTAGACGATCTGGTGAGAGACCACAGGAGAATGCGATTCTCGAGACCCATACCACGCAGTCTCCGAAAATCAGGGTGTGGATATCTATTGGATGACAACACAACTGATTTTGTAATAATTGAAGGCAGGTTACATGTTGGCCAGCATGTGGCAAGAATGTATACTCAGTTGACACACCCTTTATGACCAGGGTACCAAACTGCATATTCCAGCAGTATAATGCAATACCCCTACCTGCAGTTAGCTCGATAAATGTCTTGAAAAACGTATGGATCCCCAAATGGTCTGCGTGGTCTTCTGATTAGTCGCTCTTGTAGAATGTCTGTGATGCAATGGGAATAAATATACTCTCATACCAGCCTCTAGACAGCAACCTTCAGTTATCGACGCAGCATGTGTCTTGCATGGCAAGAAATTGCTCAACGATGACAATCGGAAGATGTTTGCTTCCATGACTTAACGAATACAAGAGTGTATTCGTGTCCGTGGAGGTCACACCTCATACTGATGTTGATAAAATTACAGCCTCTTAAAGGAGGAAAAGAAAAGGAAAAGAAAAGGAAAAGGGAAAGAAAACAGAAGATGTGTTAGATGACGATCAGTTTGGCTTTAGGAAAGGTAAAGGCACCAGAGAGGCAATTCTGACGTTGCGGTTGATGATGGAAGCAGAACTAAAGAAAAGTCAAGGAACGTTCAAAGGTTTTTGACCTGGAAACAGCGTTCGGCGTGTAAAATGGTGCAAGATGTTAGAAATTCTGAGAAAAATAGGGGTAGGCTACAGATAGAGACGGGTAATATAAAATATGTACAACAGCCAAGAGGACGAGACCAAGAACGAAGTGCTCGGATCAAGACAGGAACTAGTCTTTTGTCCCTACTGCTCAATCTGTACATCGAAGAAGCAATGATGGAAATAAAAAAAAGGTTCAGGAGTGGGATTAAAATTAAATATGAAAGGATATCAATGATATGATTCGTTGATGATATTACTATACTGAGTGAAAGTGAAGAATTACATGATCTGCTGAAAGAATGAACAGTCTAATGAGTACAGAATATGGACTGAGAATAAACTGAAGAAAGACGAAAGTAATGAAAAGTAGTAGAAATGAGAACAGCGAGCAACTTATCAGGATTTACGGTCACCAAGATGGTGAAATTAAGGAATTCTACAGCCTAGGCCGCAAAATAACCAATGACGAACGGAGCAAGGAGGACCTCAAAACACACTAGCACTGGCAAAAAGGCATTTTTGGCCAATAGAATTCTACTAGCACCAAACATAGGCCTTAATTTGACTAAGGAATTTCTGAGAATGTACGTTTGGAGCACAGCGTTGTATGGTAGTGATAACTGGACTGGGAAAACTGGAACAGAAGGGAATCGAAGCATTTGAGGTGTGATACTACAGACGAATGTTGAAAATTAGGTGGACTGATAAGGTAAGGAATGAGGAGGTTTTGTGCAGAATTAGAGAGGAAAGGAATATGTGGAAAACACTGACAAGGAGATGGGACAGGAAGATAGATCTGTTAAGACATCAGGGAGTGACTTCCATGGTACTAGAGGGAGCTATAGAGGACAAGAACTGAAGAGGAAGACAGAGATTGGAATACATCCAGCAAATAACTGGGGATGTAGGTTGCAAGTGCTACTCTGAGAAATATCTGACTGATGCCTGAGGCTGTAACAGTTTCCATTTCTATCAGCACATGTCGTGAGGATAACTGATGAATGCTTGTACTGCTCATCTGAAAACTGTTTACTGCAGGCGGTTGAACTGCTCCAAGGGTGGTGTGCACTGGCTGCATATCTGAAAGCGCCTGTGTGCTTAGATTCTAGGGAAACAGAGATTCAAAATGTAGTAAATGCAGGTATGGCTTGTCGGGGGCACATCATCTGTTCTAAATGACATACAGATAAAACTGTTACAAGTCACCTAAAATTTGGTTTTATAACAGTTTCCGCCGCCAGACTGGTGCATCATCAGACAATCGTTTCCCACAGATGCTCGCATTTCACGGGCGAAACCAGACATAAAATCTGGTTGTATGCGACCTGTAGCTGGTTTATTTGTATATTAGGGAATGAAAACACAATCATTTTGAAACTACGAAAAGTTCGTTCTAAAGTGCGCTTCCGTGAAATCAGTCTGTTGCTGGATGAAACTTCAGTATCGTTTTGATCCGTCGCCATCATTGCGACATGAGTATTTCCTACTTGAAATACTGTCCACAATGTGCACCACGTCCCATTCTTCGACACACTTATGACGGTATTCAGTGTGAGAGGAGGCTTCTTGCGAAGACACGCTGCGAGTTTCAAATGGTGTCCAGATTACCCTCGATAGCAATGAGTGGCTTCCGACATCCGTACATTTTACCGCCCAGAATACGAGTGAGCCACCTCCATGCTGAACCTGAGGGACAGGTATTGATACCTGTCCACCACCACAGTCTTCACTGACGGTCATCAGGTGCCAGACAAATACCGTACTCGTCAGTCAAGAGAACTCGACGACACTATTCCAGTTTCCATTCGAGATGTTCTCTTGCCCAACTACTTCGCGTATCACGGTGTTGGGGTGATTGTACTACTTCTCGTTAAGCATGTTTCGGGTGAAACAGATTGTGATGAGACGATTTCGTGTTGTTTGAATCGTAATTTGTATGTTGTGGTCGTCAATGATCACTAAGAGGCAGAATTTTAATATTTTGAGTCTCAGGACAGTGGTGTAACTATAGAGTGACATTGATGCGATGAACACCATTTTATGACCTTCTGCCTTCAGTGAAGTGGCAATGAATGCATAAACTTAAGCGTGGTGTAATCCTTCGAGGCACGTTGACAAACCGAACAGTGTTGACAAGCCGCATTGTCCGACTCACTAGTGGAGGCCAGCTACTGAGAAAGCTACCTTACCTCTACCTCAGTAACACAGCTGGCTGTACATTGTGATTTCCTAGTGTTAAGACAGCATTGAGAAAGAGTTTCCTCTGTGAAAAAAATACAAACTATGAAAACTGTTATGTTGATGCACAACTGTCATTGTGTGGTTTATTGGAACTATCCTCTTGAGCTGCCAAGGGACAGGAAATGGTGAAGTGACGTAATCTACCACGCGTGGCTGGTATAGTCTGTAGCGGCGATGGTGTTCATGTGCATTGCTGATTCTTGTCCGTTTTTATCCTTATATGCGTAGGAAGTAGATAACACCACAGAAATCACCACTAGTGACACGAACTCAAAGCAGAAAACTCATTCACAAAATAGAAGCAGAAAGGTCTTAATATATTTCTTCAACAGGCTTACGCTGGCCGCTGTGGCCGAGCGGTTCTAGGCGCTTCAGTTCGGAACCGAGGGGCTGCTACGGTCGCAGGTTCGAATCCTGCCTCGGGCATGGATGTGTGTGATGTCCTTAGGTTAGTTAGGTTTAAGTAGTTCTAAGTTTAAGGGGACTGATGACCTCAGATGTTAAATCTCGTTGTGCTCAGAGCCATTTGAACCAACAGGTTTACGTCTTGAACGTCAGTTCATCGTATTAATGGCATTCCTCTAACTGCCGGTATGGATGCATTGCTGAACACGACAATACACCCTATTATATATTTCAGATCAAAAGTATCCGGAGGCGCCTATGTTATGTGGTACTGACCACTAGATACCACCAGAGGAGGACTAACTAACATAAACTCTAAGAAAATGGAACGGAAATCGCTGGAAGTAAGATAGTTCATGTACTGAAAAACAAATGAGTACTATTTCAAAAAAGTTTGACGATTTATTCAATAGAAAGATCTTCAGAAACAGAGCAAATCAGTAAAATGGTGGTCCAAATCTGGGGCTTATGCAAACAGTTATTCGTCTTGACATTGAGTGATAGAATTGTTGGATGTCCTGAAGGATATCGTCACATATTATATCCGATTGGTGCGTTAGAGCGCCAAAATCCCGAGCTCGTTTGAGGGTCTTGCCCGTAATGCTCCAAACTTCCTTAATTGTGGACATATCTGGCGACCTTGTGGACAAAGGTCAGGTTTGGCAGCATGAAGACAGTCAGTAAACCTCTTACCCTGTGTGTGCAGGCATTAGCTTGCTGAAACGTAAGCCCAGGATCGCTTGCCATGAAGATCAGCAAAATGGGGCATACTATATCGTCGACAGACCGCTGTGTTGTAAGAGTGTCGCAACTAAGACCGAAGATGTCATGCTGTGAAATGAATGGCGCACCAGAGCGACAGTCATGGTTCTCGGACAGCATGGTGGGCGACAGTCTGGTTGGTTTTGACATCCATCCGTAGCGTCTCGAGACATGTCTTCGGCCTGTAATCTCATTGACTGAGTGGAATTATCTTCAGTGATGAGTCCCGCTTCGAACTGAGCCTTGATGACCCCAGACAGCAGTTGGATACCGACCTGACTGTTGCCTTACTTACAGCCCGACAACCAGGAACGATGGTATGGAGTCCTTTTCTTTTCATAGCAGGACTCCTTCAATTGTCGCCCGTGGCACTCTTACAGAACAGCGGTAAGCAAACGGTTTTCTACGCCCCGTTTTGTTGCCCTTCATTTCAAGTGATCCTGGGCTTATATTTCAGCAAGCTAGCACGGCGAGTGTTTCTGCTACTGGTCTTCAAACTTGCCAGACCCTACTGATTTCCGTCCCACTGGGATAATTCCTTCGGGGCTGTCGCTTTTTTTGGCTTACAATGTTAAAGGGGGCAGGGAGTATTGTATTGTCAGTAGGAAAGCACTGACAGCAGAACTGATTGGTCTGGAGAGCTCAGTGACCTCGAACATCGACTACTCATTGAATGCCACCTGAGTAACAAATCAGGGACATTTGATCCCTGTTGAAGCTGTCCAAGTCGACTGACTGAAGTATAAACGTGGAGGAACAACCACAACTAAACCTATACCAGACAGACATAATGCATTGGTGAAAGTGATCGTTATACATTATGGAAGGTAGTTGTAAAAAAACGCAGGCAGTCAGCGGGAGGAACCACTCGTCAGTTGCCAAATGCTACCACCATTCCAACTGGCTCAATGACTGTGTGTCGTAAGTGAAAAAGAATGGGGTACAATAGTCAGGCTGCTTCTCATGAACCACTCATTCTTGCAATCAATGCCAACTGGTGTTTGATTGTTAAGAGTGCTGCCACTGGACAATGGATGGCGGGAAATCAGTAACTGATGTCATGAATCACGCTGCATGTGACAATCCAATGAAACGGTTTGAGGGTTTGGGTTCGCGAATGTCCAGAGAAAGTTACCTGCCAGCATGTGTAGTGCGAGCAGTGAAGTACGGAGGATGTGATGTTACGATGTGGGGCTATTTTTCCTGTTTGTGGGATTGGTCTCATTATTGGGAATAAGAAAACAGTAAATGCGGAAGGATACGAACACATTTAACAGCATTGCGTACTGCGCATAGTATTGGAACCGTTCCGAGGCGATGATTATTGGTGTCAGCATGACAATCCACCCTGTCAAAGCAGCTTCTGTGAGGAGGAGGAGGATATTAGTGTTTAACGTCCCGTCGACAACGAGGTCATTAGAGACGGAGCGCAAGCTCGGATGAGGGAAGGATGGGGAAGGAAATCGGCCGTGCCCTTTCAAAGGAACCATCCTGGCATTTGCCTGAAGCGATTTAGGGAAATCACGGAAAACCTAAATCAGGATGGCCGGAGACGGGATTGAACCGTCGTCCTCCCGAATGCGAGTCCAGTGTGCTAACCACTGCGCCACCTCGCTCGGTCAGCTTCTGTGAGGCGATGGTCTGTGGGCAACAGCCTTCCTGAAATGGACTGTGCTGCCCAGAGTTCCGACTTGAAGTCAGTGGAACACCAAAAAATGGAATGAGTTAAAACGTTGACTTTGCTCCAGGCCCCAGTGCCCAACATCGCCACCTTCTCTAGTTTTGGACCTTGCGGAAGAAAAGGCTACCATTTCCTACAGACGTTGAGTCACTTCACTGAAAAGTGTCCCCAGCAGACTTGACGCAGTTACAAGGACGATGCGCAGACACATCCAATCATGTCCACTAATAATACTTCACATCAGATAGATTATATCACCAATATTTATCTGCAAGTCTTTAGTTGAAGAACTTCGATACACCAGAAATCGCATAGAATAAAACCTAAGTAAACCTAAGTTCTTTGCTGATTCTACACAAGAAACTTCAAACTGTTGACTAGACGATAGCTTACAGCGTCTGAGATTTCACAAATTGTTCTCCCTAACTTCTGATCTATTTTGCGTCCTGTTTCTTTATTTCGAAGTTCATTTTACACCATATCAACTGTAATCTGTTACTCGAATCAATATCTGTATGTTATGCACTCTAAAATCCATTGTGTTTTTAGTGAGAATCTAATAGTAACTAGGAAAAATTTTAACGAATCGTGTTGCGCAGCCATGGAATATAAACTGAGCTAACAGCATGAGAACGGGTATGAACAACAATAATTGTTTCTTGTACTCAGTATTGACAGTAATTAAAATTTTTAATTTATGAAATCGTTCTCACTATCGCTGGCTTCAGCAGTGAGACCCATAAGTAACAAATCACTTTTTTGTACTCGAATCAGCAACTAATGTTCAAATATGTGTGAATTCCTAAGGGACCAAACTACTGAGGTCATCGGCCTCTTACTTAGACACTACTTAAACTAACTTATGCTAAGAACAACACACCCACCCATGCCCAAGGGAGGACTCGAAACTCCGTCGGGAGGGGCCACGCAATCCGCGACATGCCGCCTCAAACCACGCGGCCAGTAATTAATATATGAAGAGTTAGCTGTTTGCATTTGTTAAGAAGCAGAATGATAACAGATACATTGTTTTCTTTTTTTTGCTTTAAACAAGGATTTATTATATGAAGTGTTTATTGTTTGCATTTCTTCGGGAAGAGATTTAAGTTTACAAAATGGTTCAAATGGGTCTGAGCACTATGGGACTTAACATCTGTGATCATCAGCCCCTAGAACTTAGAACTACTTAAACCTAACTAACCTAAGGACATCACACACATCCATGCCCGAGGCAGGATTCGAATCTGCGACCGTAGCGGGCACGTGGGTTCCAGACTGAAGCGCCTAGAAGCGCACAGCCACACCGGCCGGCAAACGTATGATCGGTCGTAAGGATTCACGCTATTTAACGCGTTACAAAAGATTTTATTCGGTCACCCATGTGTTACCAGGAGGGGAAGAAAGGCAGACTATCGAGGGCCAGTAGACTCTCAGAGTTGAATATGGCAGTTACCCACCTCCTTAGCCAAGGTCGCTGGTGCATTCCTCTGCGCTGTCTTTCGACTCGGAAATAAGCTAGTTCGAATCCTGGTGGTGGATGAAATTTTTGCTGCAGTATTTGACAGGGGAGGAGGGGACGTGGTGTAAAGTTCCTGATCACCAGTCCTCGATTAAACTCCAATGCTCTCTGCAGCATTTCATGAAGTGAGTCATCATATCAATGATGTGTCTTTGAATAGTTCGCACGCTGACACTTAAATATGCGTATGAAGACATTTTTGTAGAATATAATGCGATTGCATTATTAATATGTTCTGTGCTTATTTGTATCTTTTGGCCATCGGACTTCGCTTACGTTTTAATTGTAGCTGCAGGCGGCGGACTCCGAAAACACCGGCGCCTGTCGTGAGGCGTAGCGCCATATAACGATCCTGGTTCACGTCGAAGTACAGTAGGTTTCACTCGGCTTTCCTACAGGTAGGTGCAGGTGCGTCGTAAACGGACGGAAAGAACCGCGCCGCCGCAGTCGTAATCAAGAAAATCCTCCTTATATGTTCTTCACTTCAATAAATAAAAAAAATGGTGATACTTTTGTTCAATATAATATTATTCACGCACACACATGATACACAGAGCTCGCAATACTTCATATCTAAAACCGCACATTTTCATCGTCCTTCTACCCACGAGTGAGTGTAAGCGTAAAAAAAAGAAAACTAAAAATTGAATGTTTTTTTCTTTCATTTGTCTGCGCCTTACCGTACATTCATAATTAACGTCTTGGTCAACTCTCTGGTCGTTTGGTGTTTCTTTTTTTTTTTTTGTTTCTTTTTTAATAAATCTTAATTTTACTGCTTCCTGAGATCTTTCGTCATGCACCTACAAAACTGCCCCCACACTGTATGTTCACATGGTATGGAGACGTATATTTCGCGGAAAGACCACAAAGATAAGGTAAGAGAGATTAAGGCTCGTACAAAGGCATATAGGCAGTCATTTTTCCCTCGTTCTGTTTGGGAGTGGAACAAGGAGAGAAGATGCTAGTTGTTGTACGAGGTACCCTCAGCCACGCACTGTATGGTGGATTGCGGAATATGTATGTAGATGTAGATATAGATATAGTGTTTATTTTTTGTTTGTATTTACATATGCCGATAGGGGTCGGTGCCCTTTGTTGTCAGATTCCTTTATTATTTAATGAATGGATATATCAGCTTATATGTATGTTAGAATTCTACAAGAAATTGAAAGATTATATACGTAATATGACAGTCCTTTACATATTTGAATTTGGTCCGGTAACAATAATGTTCAGTTTGCTTCGTAGATCTGATGCTAACAACTACAGCCCAGTCTCACTTGTGACAGCTTTATCCAAAATTCTTGAAGAAGTCATGTTTTCAAAAGTTGCATCACATATTTGTAAAAATGGAGTACTAACAAAATGTCAGTTTGGTTTTCAGAACGGCTTTTCAACAGAAAAACCGAGCGAGGTGGCGCAGTGGTAGCACACTGGACTCGCATTCGAGAGGACGACGGTTCAATCCCGCGTCCGGCCATCCTGATTTAGGTTTTCCGTGATTTCCATAAATCGCTCCAGGCAAATGCTGGGATGGTTCCTTTCAAAGGGCACGGCCGATTTCCTTCCCCATCCTTCCCTAATCCGATGAGACCGATGACCTCGCTCTTTGGTCTCTTCCCCCAAAACAACTCAACTCAACTCAACAGAAAATGCTATATATGCTTTCACTGATCAAACAGTAAATGGATTGAATAACCGACCATCGTGCATTGGGATCTTTTGTGATCTCTCAAAGGCTTTTGATTATGTGAATCATGAAGGTCTTCTAGATAAGTTTAAGTATTGTAGTATGAATGGGACAGTACACAAATGGATTAGTTCATACTTAACTTGAAGAATGCAGAAGATTGAAATTAACAGTGCAGATAGTCTGCAAAAACCAGTGGAGTCCGCTAACTGTGGAGGTATCGACAATGGTTCCCCCACAGGGTTCAGTCTTGGGTCCCTTATTGTTTTTAATATATATTAACAACTTGCCACTTATATTCATGAAGATGCAAAGCTAGTTCTTTTTGCTGATGATACAAGTATAGTAATCACACCCAACAAGCAAGAATCAGCTGAGGAAATTGCAAATAATGTCTTTCAGAAAATTATTGAGTGGCTCTCTGCAAATGGACTCCCACTAAATTTTGAGAAAACACAGTTTATACAATTCTGTACAGTAAATGGCACAACATCACTGATAAATATAGACTATGAACAGAAGTCTATTGCTAAAGGAGAAAACTCAAAATTTATGGGTGTGTGCATTGATGAGAAATTGAATTGGAAGAAACACATCGACGATCTGCTGAAATGGTTATGTTCAGTTGCTTATGCTATTAGGAGTATTCCAAATTTTGGTGACAAACATATCAGTAAATTAGCCTACTACGTGTATTTTCATTCACTGCTTCCATATGGCATCATATTTTGGGGCAATGCGACATTAAGAGAGAAAGTATTCATTGCTCAAAAGCGTGTAATCAGAATAATAGCTGGAGCCCACCCAAGATCACCTTGCAGACATTTATTTAAGCAACTCAGGGTATTCACAGTACCTTCGCAGTACGTATATTCACTTATGAAATTTGTTATTAATAATCCATCCCAAATCAAAAATAAGAGCGAAGTGCATAGCTACAACACTAGAAGAAAGGATGATCTTCACTATTCTGAATTAAATCCCGCTTTGGCACAGAAAGGGGTGAATTACGCTGCCACAAAAATCTTTGGTCATTTGCCAAATAGTATTAAAAGTCTGGCAGATAGTCAACGAACATTTAAAAGAATTAAAAGAATTTCTGAATGACCACTACTCCTACTCAATAGATGAATTCTTGGATATGAAGCAGTAACTATAAAAAAATTGTTTTGTGTAAAGAAAACTTATGTTAAAGTGACACGTTCCCCATCACTACGAAATGTCGTATTCACGATCTATGGAACAAGGATTAATATATGTATCTATGTATGTATTCTCGCTGTTGGGTTTCGCACTGGCGCACTGGCCGATTTGGCGGCTAAGAGCTAACGGTCAACATGCTAGAAGCTACCGTCGCACGTGCGTACTCTCGCTTTCTTAGTGTTTATTTCACATTGAGCACCAGAGTTTCACCTGAGTGTCACATATCGAAGAATCGCTGTGTGCGGTTGTCTTCATTCAGGGTGCAGCGGGTGTGTGCTTATTGTTCAAAATCCGACGCTGTGGCAGAAGATCTCGATTTTTACGGCTCGGGCGTCATTATTACCCGTCGCACTCGCATTTTCAGCGGAGAGAAGCCCTGACCAACAGCATCCGTCGATGAGGTAAGTACCAGCTCGAACAACTATAGTTCACTTGTCAGTGTGTCAAGCGTTGTGAGCCACGATACTCAGAAGTTATTTCGTTGCACACGCATGTTCATGTCACCACCCTTGACCGTCCACTTGTTGAAAAACACATATAGCCGTCCAAAATATTGTATAAATTGCTGGTCTTTGAAGTTCATTTCTTCATATGGAGTTTGGTTTCCAATGAAAATTCGTACAAGTATTGAGTTACAACAATACACATAGAATGATAGTTTATACCTGTAGCTGACATTCCATCCATCGCTTATATTACGAACATAAATTTCTTAAGTTTTAAAACATCATAAATTTTTCATTAATTGCTTTCCGTTACTACAGTTTGTTTATTAGTTTCAACCTCTCTTCGTTCACGTCACATTTACAAAATTAACTACATATCACATTATTATGACACAATACAAGCATATGATACATTTTTGTTTCATTTTCTAGACAAGCTTCTATCACTTATCGGAGCTCATTCCTTCCTTAGGTGGAAGTGGGAGAAAAACATTGGAAATAGGACTAAAACGTTGCACACCGCTGGCCTAACTACGCTTGGCGCCGCCTCCGTTCTCTGGGTGGGAAGAAGGGAAATACTCATCTACTGGTTCAAGGATTTATGAGGAAATGTTACTTGTACAATGATGGACTAGTTGCCAAGGAACTTTTCCTTCATTAAAATAATGTGTACCGACTAATGACCCAAATAGTAACATGTTGTTTCTTCATGTCTTAGTACTGTTTACTTCAATTCACGAGTAGCTTAGGGTGAAACATGATGTTTTAACCATCGTAGACTTACCTTTCTCAAATACCTGGAAATTTCATTATTCAAGCTTTCAAGTGACACGATAAAAATTAACTGGTTTTTGTAAAATCTCATCTTTAACGGTTTATGTGTGCTCTTCAGCGAATGGGTACTGATAATTGTCACGGAGACACACTAAGATGATGCATATTTCATTTTCCATTTGCCTTATGACCTTTGTATAAGTAACCTTATAACTAAATTGTTTACTTGACGTGAGGCGCGTTTCTTCATGTGGCACCTGCTACTCTTGACGTAATTCTCTTCTTCTGCAATGTGACGATGCACTGGTTGCTGAAAGAAAAAACTTGAAACTAATTGACCTACATAGCTCGGTGGCCACTGATACATTTGGTCATTGCCTACATCCACAGATATTTCCATATTTTGTTTAAAGTCATAGACATTTGTTTATTCTGTTACCCATTATGGTCATTTACTCTGGAAAGAAAATTATTTTTCATCTCTAACGGTATTTTGTCGTTAGCCCTTAGCTTACACGTGTCGTATTGTTTTTCATAATGCTTCCTTTTAGTTGTAAATATGTTGTATATAACTTAGTATGTAATTAAATCTCAGTGTACAGTATATCAATAGGTTCCTTAGTCCTTAGATAGTAGATGTATTTGCGTAGTATTTCCGTTTACTTTGTACTTAAGTTAGGTATATATTCAATTCCTATTTTGGTTGCGCCTTCTGTCAGTCTGTCGCGCATGCGCACGGGTCATTGTCTCCTCTCCTGCTACTGACGTCAGCGCGTATTGTTTAGCGCGCGACCGCTGAGACGTAAGCTAATTTCGTTATACTTTCGCTTCGCATCAAGTGGTGTGTTACTTCTCATTGCTGGTAATTTTTATGCCTACGTGTAACTATGGCTCGTCTGATTTTGTCTTGTAGTGTCATTTCTGTAGTGGGTACCTTTGGTATGGGCGCTCCCACTCATTCGTATGTTTTGACCGGAAAGTTAATTCATTAGTTGTGAAACCTGTTGAAGAATGCAGAAGGTTATTGACCACTTGCATCAAAGGAGTTACGTATTGTACCCGTCGGGTGTGTTTGTGAGGTGTGTACGTATTAATAAACCGGTTAAATTCTTTAAAGACTCGTTCTACTGGGCTTGCTTCTGAGTGAAAAAGGCTTACTAACGCGTGCTTTACGCCCTGTGAGATCATAAATTGTTTCCACTTTTGCCAAACGAAATATGAAGCATTGTCAGTTAGTAGTACCTTTGGTTTACATACTCTTCTCAAATAGCCTCTCTCAATTCTTTTCCTGATATTTGTGGCTGTTGGATTTTTGATGTCATACGTTTTGATATGTTTCGAGAAAATGGCATATAGTGCTACTACGTATCTTACTCCTCCTCTACTTCTTAGATATTGACCAGCTATGTGCAGGGATTCTATATCTATAGGTTTTTTTTGTGAATATTAAGTGTAGCTCAGTTGATTTTGACACACTGGACTGCTTTGGTTTCTGATACATTCCACTCTTTCTTAATACCTGAAGAGGTCGCATTCTCAAATTAGGAAAATAACAAAGTGTTGCATTTTTTTCAGTACATTTGCCTACTCCATAATGTCCCCATACTTCATGTGTGTCTTTTAAATCATCTTCAGGAATACACACACAACTGATCAGATTTTTCGTGCTTCCTATTAAACAAAACGCCTTTGGCTCTGAGGCTCTGAGCACTATGAGACTTAACTTCTTAGGTCATCAGTCCCCTAGAACTTAGAACTACTTAAACCTAACTTACCTAAGGACATCACACAACACCCAGTCATCACGAGGCAGAGAAAATCCCTGACCCCGCCGGGAATCGAACCCGGGAAACCGGGCGCGGAAAGCGAGAACGCTACCGCACGACTGCGCGCTGCGGACAAACGCCTTTGTACTCCTGATACCATTTACTTACCTTTCCACCTTCATCTTGCTTAAGATTTTGCATGACATTACTCCAGTTGCGATCTTGCTGTTGTATAGTTTTTATTTGCTTACAAAACTTACGGTAATCAGACTGTTGTGCTGTACGTTGCATTAACAACGATCTGATTTCCGCAGCCTGCTCTGTTAATTCACCAAATTCCTCTAAACCTCGTGGTAACCGCCTGCTAGGGTAGCCGAGCAAATCTAGGCGCTGCAGTCTGGATCCGAGCGACCGCTATGGTCGCAGGTTCGAATCCTGCCTCGGGCATGAATGTGTGTGATGTCCTTAGGTTAGTTAGGTTTAAGTAGTAGTAAGTTCTAGGGGACTGATGACCTCATATGTTAAGTCCCATGGCGCTCAGAGCCATTTAGCTGGAGCATCAGTAACCAAGACAGCCAAATTATTGAATGTTTTAACAGCAACTGTTTTAACAGTCACGACAGCCTACATAAAACACATAAGACATCATCGTGTAAACGTAATAGTGGGCGCAATCCAAAACTAAATAATAGAGACTATCGTATGGTAACACGAATTGTGTCAAAACAACACAAAACTACGGCGGCTAAGATGACTTCAGAGCTCAATAGCCATCTGTCAGACCCCGTATTTATCAACACTGTCCGCCAAAAACTCCATAAAGCGAATATTCACGGGCGGGCTGCTACATCGAACCCATTAGTGACGACAACCAACGCAAAGAAGCGTAAAACAAGGTGTCAGCAGCATAAACTCTGGACGACTGATCAATGGAAACACGTCATATACTCCGACGAGTCAACGTTTTCGTTATTTCCAACACCGGACCGGGTTTAAGTCTGGAGAACGTCAAAAGAAGCCCTACAATCGTGATTGCTTGAGTCCAGCGGTTAAGCATCGAGGTGGAAGTGTGGTGGTGTGGGTAGCTATATCATGGTATTCTGCTGGTCCCATCATTACTCCCATGTTACAGCCAACGATTACGTTAACATCTTTGGTGATCAGGTGCACCTCATGATTCAAATGCTGTCCCGCAACCTTTCAAACAGTCAATACAGTACAGTCGTGGTATGAGGAGCATGCAACTGAATTGAAGCGTCTTTCTGGCCAGCACACTCCCCGGACTTGATCATCATCGAACCCTTGTGGACGATATCGGAGCGCCGACTCCGGAGCAGATTTCCGCCTCCCTCGTCACTACAGGAGTTAGAAGAGGCTCTGATTGAAGAGTGGCATAACATTCCACTGGGGACTATACAATCATTATATGCCAGTAATGCAAGAGGAATCGCAGCCGCATTACAGGAAAATGGGGGTCCAACCCCTTATTAACTAACCATTCCCGAGGAAGTACAGCCGGTCGCTGTGGCCAAGTGGTTCTAGGCGCTTCAGTCCGAAACCGCGCTGCTGCTACGGTCACAGGTTCGTACCCCACCTCGGTCATGGATGTGTGTGATGTCCTTAGGTTAGTTAGGTTTAAGTAGTTCTAAGTCTAGGGGACTGATGATCTCAGATGTTAAGTGCCATAGCGCTTAGAGCCATTTGAACAATTTGAAGTAAGTACAGGTGTTCACATTATTTTTCCTGTCCCCTGTATTTTAATGCTATTGCGCTGCCAAGGTGCAGGTACACGGAGTTAAATGGAAGTCTGATATTTTGTTTAAAGAGAAAGTTATTAATTAATTAATGCTAAAATTTTAATAAACCGTATCAATATGTTCCAGACACGAAAGAAAAACAAACCAGGTAATACACTATAAGACAAAAACAAAAGCTACCCATCACGAAACAATTATACGAATGAGACGGAAATCGGTAGATGTGATGTACATGTACAGACAAACGAATGATTACCACTTCAGAGAAAGTGAATGATATATTGACGAGAAAGAGCTTCACAAACTGAGCAAGTCAACAACGCGTTAATCCACCTATGGCCCTTATGCAAACAATTATTCGGCTTGGCATTGGTAAAGTTGTTGGATGACCTGCAGGACATCGTTCCAAATTGTGTCCAACGGCGTCTTAGATCTTCAAAATCCCAAACTGTATGGAGGGCCCTGTCCATAATATCTCCAAGCGTTCCCAGTTAAGGACCAATCCTGGGATCTTGATGGCCGAGGTAGGCTTTGTTAAGCACGAAGACAAGCAGTAGAAACTTTCGCCGTGTGCGGGTGGACGTTATCTTGCTGCAATGTAAGCCAAGGATTGCTTGCCATGAAGGACAACAAAACGGGGCGTAGAATGTCGTCGACGTACCGCTGTGCTGTAAGAATGCCGCCGATGACAACCAAAAAGATCCTGCTACGGAAAGAAATGGCACCCCAGACCATCACTCCTGACTGCAGACACGTCTTCACTTGTCAGTTCGAAGCGGGATTCACAGTGAAGACATTTATACTCCAGTCAATGAGATTACAGGCCGAATATGTGTCTGGAGACAGCGGTGGAAAACCAGTCTGTTTGCCGCTCGCACCATGTCCCGATAACATGGTGTGATGTTCTGGGGCCCCATTTCTTTTTCGCAGCTGGACCCCTTTGGTTTTTATCTGCTGCATCCTCAAAGCACAGCGGTACGTCGACGATATTCTATGCTCAGTTTTGTTGCTGTTGTTGGAAAACTATCTTGGGCTTACATGTCAGGTACATAATGACCGCCCGCATACGGCGAGAGTTTCTACTGATTGTCTTCGTGTTTGCTAGACCGTACCTTCACCAGCAAGTTTGCTGTATCTCTCCCAAATTTAGAAAGTTTGGAACATTATAGGCACCCACCCCCTCCACTGGAGCCCTCCAACTAGCTCGGAATTTTAACGATGTAACGCGCCAATTGGATAGAATTTGGCTCCATATCCCTCAGTAGGAAATCCAAGAATTTTATCAGTCAGTGCCAAGTAGAATAACTAATTACATAAGGATCAGAGCTGGACCAACACATTCTTGACTTCCTCAATTTGTGGAGCTCATTCTCATGTATAAATTATCAATTTTTCTGAAATTGTAATTATTTGTTTTTGTTTACATGTAAAATACATCTAGCGATTTCCGGCCCACTCGGATAACTCCTTCGAGGTTCCAATTTTTTTTTTCTCTTGGGGTGTACAGGGTGACTACAATTAAAGTTAAACTTTCAAAACGCTATAGCACCACTGGTCTGAATGACGTCAAATTGCACCGGAATATTATCGGGAATGGAGAAAACGTATGGCAGAAGAAAAAAATTCTGTGAAAATTGATCAATAGATGGCGCTGTACGTGTCAGAATACGTAAATGAAAACATCTGTCATGCGCACGACCCATTGCAGTTGGTAAAAACACGCCGGGTAAACGGTTTTTCCTTCTTTCACGTCTGCGACGTTCGCCAAGACAGTCTCAATGCAGGATCGCGCTCCGCTTGTAAAGCTGTATTACAAGAATGACGACTGTGCACACGTCGCTCTGCAGAGGTTTTGGGCACTGAAGCGTTTGAAAAAAGGCGTTGGTCCGATGACTGCCGTAGGTCTGGAGAAAATGATTCGGAAATTCGAAAAGACGGGTTCTTTTGGTGTGCAACCTGATAGAGGGAGGAAACGAATTGATTTGTCATCAGTGGAATCAGTGGCCACAGCAATGCCGGAGGAGACGAGTGGTGGTGTGCAAACGTGTAGTGCACGGAGAATTGCCCGAACATTGGATGTACCCGTGAGCACGGTGCGTAAAATGCTACGAAACATCCTCTTTTGCTATCCATTCAAAATTATCCATGTGCACGAGTTACTTCTTGTTGATCTGCCAGCAAGAGAGACCTTTGCTTTAGAATTTATTGCTCCTATGGAAGTGGATAATGATTGGCCGTGGAAGATTTTGTGGGCAGACGAAGCCCACTTCCAAATGGTTCAAATGGCTCTGAGCACTATGGGACTTAACATCTATGGTCATCAGTCCCCTAGAACTTAGAACTACTTAAACCTAACTAACCTAAGGACATCACACAACACCCAGCCATCACGAGGCAGAGAAAATCCCTGACCCCGCCGGGAATCGAACCCGGGAACCCGGGCGTGGGAAGCGAGAACGCTACCGCACGACCACGAGATGCGGGCAAGCCCACTTCCATCTGACACGATACGCCAATACACAGAATTGTCGAATATGGACAACGGAAAATCCACACGCAACTCAACCAGTACCACTTCATCCTGAAAACGTCACTGTGTGGTGCGTGGTTTACGGCACCATTTATCATAGGGCCATATTTTTTCGAAGAGACAGGTGCTTTCGGTCCTGCAACCTGTCCCGTCATTGATAAGCGCTATGAGTGTCTTTTGCGCAGCCACGTCATTCCAACTCTCCAACAGCGTGGATGTGTGGATGGGATCATTTTTGTGCAAGATGGTGCACCTCTGCACGTTGCAAATCCAGTTAAGCTGCTGCTGAAGCGACATTCGCAGATGCTAGAATTATCAGCCGCCATTTCCCTACAGCCTGGGCGTCCCGATCGGCTGACCTTAATCCTTGCCGGCCAGTGTGGCCGAGCGGTTCTGGGCGCTTCAGTCCGGAGCCGCGTGACCGCTACGGTCGCAGGTTCGAATCCTGCCTCGGGCATGGATGTGTGTGGTGTCCTTAGGTTAGTTAGGTTTAAGTAGTTCTAAGTTCTAGGGGACTGATGACCTCACATGTTAAGTCCCATATTGCTCAGAGCCATTTGAACCATTTGAACCTTTATCCTTTTCACTTCTGGCAGTGGGGTTGTTTGAAAGCTGTTGTGTTCAGAGTTGCGATTGCAAAATATGGTGTTCGCCCACCCTTAGCCTTGATGACAGCTTCAACTCTCGCAGGATTATGTTCAATCAGGTACTGGAAGGTTTCTTGTGGAATGGCAGCCCAGACTTCACAGAGTGCGGCACTGAGAAGAGGTACTGATGTCGGTCGGTGAGGCCTGGCACGAAGTTGGCGTTCCAAAACATCCCAAAGGTGTTCTATAGCATTCAGATCAGGACTCTGTACAGGCCAGTCCATTACAGGGATGTTATTGTAGTGTAACCACTCCGCCACAGGCCGTGCATTATGAAGAGGTGCTCAATCGTGTTGAAAGATGCAATCACCATCCCTGCATCCCTGAATTGCTCTTCAACAGTGGGAAGGAAGAAGTTACTTAAAACATCAATGTAGACCTGTACTGTGTTAGTGCCACGCAAAACAACGAGGGGTGCATGCCCCATCCGTAAAAACACGACCACATCATAACACCACCGCCTCCGAATTTTACTCTTTGCACTACATCCGATGACAGATGACCTTCACCAGGCATTCGCTATACACACAAACTGCCATCAGATCGCCACATCGTGTACCGTGATTCGTCACTCCACACAACGTTTTTCCACTGTTCAATCGTCCAATGTTTACGCTCCTTACACAATGCGATGCGTCGTTTGGTATTTACGTGCGTGATGTGCAGCTTATGAGCAGCCTCTCGACCATGAAATCTATGTTTTCTCACCTCCCGCCTAACTGTCATAGTACTTGCAGTGGATCCTGATACAGTTTGGAATACCTGTGTGATGATCTGGATAGATGTCTGCCTATTACACACTACGACCTTCTTGAACTACGGCCGGTCCCTGTTAGTCAACGGACGAAGTCTGTCAGTACTCTTATCTGATGTACGTGTCCCTTCACGTTTCCACTCCACTATCACTATGACACAAGTGACACCCAACCAGCTGACCAAGTTCGAAGACCGTGAGTTCCGCGGAGCGCCCCATTCTGCTCTCTCACGATGTCTAATGACTATTGAGGTCGCTGATATGGAGTACCTGGCAGTAGGTGGCAGCACAATGCACCTAACATGAAAAACGTATGTTTTGATGGTGTCCATAATCTTTTGATCACACAGTGTATCACTAGCCTATTTCACGCCGCGATTCGGGCGGAATCACTTCGGCAAATACTTTCAGAAGTTACTTACAAGTGGATAAATTCCTTACCAATGACTATTGGCTTGTTGTCAATATCTCTCTGGCACTACCATCTCCCATTGGGTGAAGCGCTGCTGGTGGCCGCCGATTTGAACTAGTTGGCGTTTGGTGGCTATGGGGCAGGGCTCTTCCCACCACGAGTACACCAATGGGGGTCTAGCATTGCCGTCTACCACTGTGCTGCCGCTGAGCAAAGCATTGAGTTTTCAACGAACCATTGCGGCAGGCGATTCGTCTAACCTTCAGTTTTGCGTGCCCTGCAATGTGCGATGAAAGAACTCGAGAGAGAGGCATAGGGAGAAAGTATATAAATCTACACTCTATGTGAAATATTTTTTATGTTATTTTTGCAGGAGATAAAGGCTTTAAAGTGATTTTCTATCGAGGAACACTGTTGCGACTGCCGCAGACAGTGATTGTCTCGAAAACGCTGCGACTTTATCTTTGGACTTCATAATGTCAGATACAAGTAATTCAAATAGTATTATAGGATCCGAATACGTATTGTCCTCGGCTGCTACTGTGTTCTCCAAATAGTTCCGCGTCATAGACGTTCCTACTAGTACCAGAGCAAGAGCTGCCAAAATGACACGTTTTTGCGTATATCCAGGAAATGTGCCAGCCGATGGTCGCTTTCGCCGATTTCGTCAATACTCCAAGAGTCCCTGTGCGGCTCAGAATGAAGCCGTGGATGATGATTTCCTTAATAACTGTGCCCTCTGATGATGTCCGGCGAAGAAAGTTGTAAGTACGCTGTTTAGGTTTTTATACTGGTAACGCCACGTAGCGCTCTGTATGAAAATCACTGGCTGTGCTGTGTGCACTCTGTGGCTGGTTTGCATTGTTGGAATTCGCTATTGTAGTGTTGGACAGTTGGCTGTTAACAGCGCATAGCGTTGCGCAGTTGGAGGTGAGCCGCCAGCAGTGGTGGATGTGGGGAGGAGAGAGATGGAGTTTTGAGAGCGGATGATCTGGACGTGTGTCCATCAGAGACAGTAAATTTGTACGACTGGATGTCATGAACTGATATATACATTGTGACTTTTGAACACTATTAAGGTAAATACATTGTTTGTTCTTTATCAAAATCTTTCATTTGCTAACTATGCCTATCAGTAGTTAGTGACTTCAGTAATTAGAATCTTTTATTTAGCTGGCAGTATTGGCCCTCGCTGTATTGCAGTAGTTCGAATAAATTAATATTTTTGTGAGGTAAGTGATTCATGAAAGGTATGCGTTATTGTTAGTCAGGGCCATTCTTTTGTGGGGATTTTTGAAAGTCAGATTGAGTTCCGCTACAAATATTGTGTGTCAGTTTAGGTTTGATCAGAATAAGTAAAGAGCGAAATGTCTGAGTACGTTCAGTTCTGCTCAGCTGTTTGAAAATCAAATAACGTAAGGGGTTTGCCATCACAGTAATTCACTAATTTTTCTATGGGGACGTTTCAAAGTAAGAGTTCTGTCATGGAAGAGACACAAAATACTGGTTATGTTCTAAGAAAAACCACATTTTTTTCTCTAAAAGTTTAGTGTGTTAACACTTCATGGATTCGTGCATTTTATTAAGTTCGTGCAAGAGAAAAGATTTGCAAAATATTTTCAAATGTGTGTGAAATCCTATGGGACTCAACTGCTAAGGTCATCAGCCCCTAAGCTTACACACTACTTAACCTAAATTATCCTAAGGACAAACACACACACACACACACACACACACACACCCATGCCCGAGGGAGGACTCGAACCTCCGACGGGACCAGCCGCACAAAGATTTGCATACACAATTTTTGATTTCGAATTCTGCCTCACACATCTCCACAAATTTCCTGGGCTAACAGCATACGTAATCCATCTCGTAAGATCTCCTTCAACACAGGTGTAATACAAGGGAAAGAGAAAATACATCATACAAGTTTGTCGAGGCGCATGAGAAAGAAACGGACGAAATACGAATATTCTTCGGAGATTTCGCCGGCAGCGACAGGTAAGAGGGGTGCCTTGAATGCAGACTGTTGAGTTTATAGTTGTAAGAAGAAGTACCATGTGACCTCAACATCGCATTCATATGACAATAAGCAGAAGGGTGAGACTCATCATTATTTACTGTAACATCAATTAAAGAATGTACGGAAGCTAGGCCAAATATTCCCCACGTAAACGAGAAACAGTTGCGTGAATAGGGTTTGAAAGAAACTACTGTAAAGAAGTTGTTATGAGCGATCGAGGACAAATCATTAAGAGTATATGCGGCACCACGGGGTTCCTACCAGGGACAAAATTAGTTGAAGGAAGAGCGATTGTTTAAATAAAGTGTACTGATTACTGATTGCTCTGTCCAACGAAAATGCGTTTTCATTGAAAGACCCGAAGTAAGTATTCCTTCTTTTACGAAAATTCACACGAGCAGTTGGTTTTGAAGACAGACTACTTCAATTTTATCTGAACCGTAAATCTATGGCAACAGTAATTTGAAACAGAAGAAACCAAATTGTCTGACAAGTGAAAGCTATTCCATTTTGGTTTATTTGCATCTTACTATTTAATAAGCACAGAATGCTTCCAGATTCCCTTTCAGCAGCGTCTTTCTTATCCATTGTACTCCAGCTCAGTCGTGTCCAAAGATGGTTCATTTTCTTAGCCACACAATGCAGCGTTTCTCTGCAGTTTGCAGAACAGCAATTGTAATGACAAGAATAATAAAAATGGTTAAAATGGCTCTGAGCACTATGGGACTTAACATCTGAGGTCATCAATCCCCTAGAACTTACAACTACTTAAACCTAACTAACGTAAGGACATCACACACATCCATGCCCGAGGCAGAATTCGAACCTGCGATCGTAGCGGTCGCGCGGTTCCAGACTGAAGCGCCTAGAACCACTCAGCCACACCGGCCGGCCCAAGAATAATAAATGACTATGAAACTGTCTACCACGATAGATATAATACGGACTACATTTTTTTACTTAAAGTGCAGACTGTAACTATATTGCTATTTTTATTGTATTTTATAGTTTTATAGACAAGATTAGCATTTATTCTTGATTTTCAAAGGATATATTGAAATGTTCATTGAAACTAAACACGTCTTATGCGTGCATTTTGTCGTGTGGCAATATGTTGGTAAAGATCTGTGTAAGATCTTTTTTTGCGTGCTCTTGTCCGTTGGAAGCCGCCAGTTTGCAGGTTTGTAGGTTCGTTCGCCGATCTCCTCAGCGTCTCGCCAACTCCACGTCGACTAGTGCAGCTATAGTAATTAGAATGACTAGAAAGAGTAATACTTACCTTCGAGTCTCACCTAATTACTTATCAAATAGGAGAACTCGTTTATTTCTACCTTGAATACAACTTTTACAATCGAGTTGTACTGCGTACTATTTACAATTATGAGTTACCGTCGTCTTTATCAGAGCGAGAACCAAATCGGAGTCATTAACATTATATTCAACATCACAGGTTATAAAAAAAATGAGACATAATGCGATGATAGTGTTCGTTTTTTTCAGTAATTTTCGTAATAAAATGTGATATTAAATGGTAATATTCTGCCTATTTGTGTACAGAATGATCGCAGGAATCTGGAACATTCAGGGCACCAAGATGCAGTAACAGGAATGTAGTGTCTCGTCAACGGCTACTAGACTCGCATTCGGGAGGGTGGTGGTTCAAACCCATCCAGATTTAAATTTTCTGTGTTTTCCACAAATCGTTAAGGCAATGCCGGATTGGTCGTTTAGGCAATGCCGAATTGGTTCTTTCAAAAAGACTCGCGCGATTTCTTTTCCCATCCCAACCCCCCATATCAGCTGGCATGTCTCTAAAACCCTGAACTTCCTTTCTTGGGCGGGACAAAGATGAGTAAGAAAATCAGCCTCTCCCTTTCAATGATCCTTCGAGACTTTTGCCGCACATGGTTTAATGAAAGAATTGGCAACTTAGATGTAGGTAACCGGATGGGAAATCGACTCTTTTACCTTCAAACGAGGGTACAGTTATTCACCACTCCGCCGACTCTCTCGTCCATGAGGAATCAATTTCAGTTTGAGCAGTGCGTTGTAAATATTGCCTTCTTACTTGATCAGTATAAAATGTTTATACACCGCTGGCAATTAAAACTACAACACCAGAACTGATAGCAAATAATTAGAATTTAATTGTTGTATGTTTGCAGTATAGCAGGAAGAAAACATAATTAAATACGGCGATGATGTTGTGATACACATGGTGTGAAATTTAGTACACGTAGCTTTTGCTCGTCCTGGTAGCCGTGCGGTCTCACGCACTGGGTTCGAATCCAACTACAGCTTCAGTTTTACCTACCTCAGCTACAATCCTATCACCTGTACTGTAAACCAAGTTTAACTATACTCTTTACACCGCATCTCGAAGTATAGTTTTAAGATCTTGCCTGAGTACTTTATTTTTAAGTGTATATACACGTATCAAAAAAATGGTTCAAGTGGCTCTGAGCACTATGGGACTTAACATCTGTGGTCATCAGTCCCCTAGAACTTAGAACTACTTAAACCTAACTAACGTAAGGACATCACACACATCCATGCCCGAGGCAGGATTCGAACCTGCGATCGTAGCAGTCGCGCGGTTCCGGACTGCGCGCCTAGAACCGCGAGACCACCGCGGCCGGCTACACGTATCTCAGACACATTAAATTCCTAACAAAACACGTTGGACAAGCAAGAAATTTTACTCATTTTTGATTGTTGGGAGCGTAGTTCGTCAGCAGTCGGTGTTAACACCAAGTGTTTCAGTTAACCTAAACAGTCTGCGTAGAAAAAACATAAAAAAATTTTGAAGAAAACATCAAATTTTATAAGAAATTCTTTTCTGAAAGTAAGAAATTGAACGGTTTAGAGAAACATTTGATGTACCTCATTTGCTATACATTATTTCAAGCAGAATTTAGACGTACATCAAATGTTCCTCTAATCTGTTTCATTCCTTACTTTTAGGCAAATCAGTTAAAAGCGACAAATTTATTTTAATTTTTTTATTGTTAAGTTTTATTTACAAGGTATGATATTGTTTACATTTCATTTGCCTTCCTACCGGCTTCTGTTCTCGAAATGTCTTAAGTTTAGCAGTTGATAGGAAAGAAGCCATTTTGACATTTAAATTTCATACCAATGTAACTTTTCATGCGCAAAAAGTGTACAGTTAAATATTTTTTTGCAGAACTGGAACTCACTCAGGTTAATTTAATGCCCCGTTAGTCCAGTTCCCATCTTCAATCTATGAAAAGTCGGACAAAAACCCCCTGCGCTCAATCGTTGGACCAAAAAGTTTCGAATGTTAATCAAACCACAAAATAAGTGCCACCTTGTTTCCATATCTTGAGCTGTTTATGAAACATGACGACTCTTAGGACTACATAACTTTAAATATGATATCGATATGTTGGCTGAATTTCATACACAGCACTGCATGACGTAAAATCAACTATACACAAAGTCTATACAATGCGGAAAAAAAGAAAAAACCGCACTGCTTCCAGAGCGCCGGCGGATTAGTATCGAGGTCCGGTGTGCTGGCCAGCCTGTGGATGGTTTTTAAGGCGGTTTTCCATCTGCATCGGTGAATGCGGGCTGGTTCCACTTATTCCGCCTCAGTTACACTATGTCGGCGATTTCTGCGCAAACACCGTCTCCAGTTACGCGTAAACCATAATTACTCTACCACGCAAACATTGGGGTCACACTCGTCTGGAATGAGACGTTCCCTGTTGGCGGGGGGGAGGTCACTGGAGGCCGAACCGCACAATAACCGTGGGTTCGGTGTGGGGCGGCGGTGGGGTGAGCGGACTGCTATAACCTGATGTGGAGTTGTGTACCACTGAGGGCTACGACAGGGGCGAAGCCTCTCCGTCGTTTCTAGGTCCCCAGTACAATACATACATACACGTAACTGTTATTTCTGGCAGTAACAATGTCCCTACCCCAACAGAGATACAGAGATGGGTATATCATTTCATACCGATTCAACTCTGTACCAGATGGTGGCATGCGAGCCTCTCAGCAACCCATGACCAGACGTTTTCAGTTGGTAACAGATACGGAGAACCGCATTGGCCAGTCGATCACCGTCTGTACTGAGGCAAGTCAAAACAGTACGGGCAGCATGTGGTCTTGCATTATCTTGTTGTAACATTACAGAAACATCGATGATAGGACATAGGAAAACCGACCTTAACACGTCAGAAGTGTTACGCAAGCTGAGGACATTACCGGCTATGCGAACAAGTATTATGCTATGAGGGACATTCACCTGGGTTTCTATGGGACGTGTAGTAGTAATCGAAACCATCATGGCAGCTTTAGACTACGTGACCATTATTGTGGACCACCTATTTCTCTTCATACCTGATGCCTTCCTTCACAGCAATTGCATCTTCCAGTAGGGTATCGGTCCGTGCTGAAAGGCCAGAATCGTGCTGCACTGGTTTGAGAGGCATGGAAATTAACTCAGCTTCATGTCACGGCCACCAAATTTGTCTGATCTGAACCTGATGTAACACATTTGAGGCGCTGTCGGACTCCATCTCCGCGCCTACAAACCACCGGTCATAATTTACGAGAATCACGCGACTTCACGTTAACATCTGGTGCCACATGTCTGTGGAAACCTGCAGAGAACTTTTCGAAATCTTGCCACGCCGAATCACTACCGTACTGCGTTCCAGTGGTGGACCAACAAATAGTTTGCAGGTGATTATAGTGTTTAGCTGATCATTCAATGATCTGCACGCTAGAAGCTACTGCGGTCGTGTTTCGCAGTTGTCGTAATTGTTATTAAGATCTACAGTTCATTAATAAATTGTTTCCTACATTTATAATTGCTTATCTGTACACCCCGAAACCAAACATCACATTGCGGTATTTAACTATTAAAAAAATTAAATGATGTAATCTAATGAAGGGAAAAGAGAAATGGGAAGGAGAGAATAAGAAGAAGGGTGGAATATTGGATGGAGAGAAGAGCAAGGGGCTACGTAATAAAATAAAAAATGTTTAAAAAAATGAAAAACGTCTAACAGTAACAATAAACAGGAGGTATTGAAATTAATAAGATAATGCTAGGCGTAAGTAGTAAATGCTTAAAATTATTCAATTGTGTTATATGCACGTGTTGAAAGCCAATGCACCAATCGGAATCCGAGACTCCGTACTTCGAATTTTGCAGCACTCTCTGCACTTCACATCAGACTCGGAAAACGTGGTTTATGTGCTTCTTACAGATGTCCACACTGGTCGTCGTATTTGACACTGGTATATAGTAAAGAGCTTATATTATTTACCTCATATCTGTTATGTGAAGTGAAATGGACGGTTTATTTATTGAATGTGCCTATGCAATACAGACATTTTTTGTGGATGAAAAAGAACGTAAATCTTAATAACGCACCGGAAAGCTTAACTAACATTATTCCGATATTCCGGCTGCGAGTAGCAGCGATGATGCGCTACCATAATTGAGACGACAACGCTCTTTTCTGTGGAAAAGAGCATCTGTGCCTTTTTAAATTTTTGGAGATGAGGAATGACTTTTGGAGATTGTTTTTATTTTGGGTCAGATACGTAGTTTGCATATAGACGTAATTTGAAGTGCACAGGAGATACAACTTGTAATGGCAATTGTGAAAAATAAAAAATTTATTTTGTGAAAAGGAAGGTAAATATCGTCTACGAACTCTTATTCGATCTGGGATCCCTGGACCTTCATAAAACGATTAGTGTGCTTAGCAGTCCAGCACATAGTGATTTCTGCGCAGATTAACAATACTGGGCGAATCTGCTACTATCAGGATACGAATGATCCGGAATATTTCGCTTGTGTGTTACTGACGTTCCCTAAGCGAACAGTTTGTTAGTAAGAAGATATCATACTGCCACCTTTGTTCACCCTTGTGTTTCCAGAAAATCTTATAGTGACTGTGAGTACTTGAGCTGCCACGAGGGACGGAGATTTCACCGCTAGTTGTAGCAGTTTTCTCCGACTTTGCCTGGCGTTCTCTGAGAACGGGAGTAATGGAAACCTCCGTCCACCAAGTCATCCTGTACCTAACCAGTTCTCTCCTTACAGCAGCTACGAAGAAACCATATTCATCTATAGGCAATTTTATTCACATATTTTTATATTAGACAGTTCAAAATTTTAAAATATGTGCATCTAGGCAAAAAATCAAAAGAGAGTTTAAAATGCAGTACGTTCTACGGATCTGAGCGTGGAATGTCAGGTCCCTTAATCGGGAAGGTACGTTAGAAAATTTAAAAAGGAAAATACGTAGATAGATTAAAGTGAGGTATAGTGAGAATTAGTGAAGTTCGCTGGCAGGAGGAACAAGACTTCTGGTCAGGTGAATACAGGGTTATAACTACAAAATGAAATAGAGTTAATGCAAAAGCAGGTTTACAAATGAATAAAAAAAATAGGAGCGCCGGTCAGCTATTACGTGAACGCATTATTGTAGCCAAGATAGACAAGGAAGCCCACGCCTACCACAGTAGTTAAAGTTTATATGCCAACTACCTCAGCAGATAACGAAGAGATTGATGCAATGTATGATGAGATAAAAGAAATTATTCAGATAGTGACGGGAGACGAAAATTTAATCGTCATGCCGGCCGTGGTGGCCGAGCGGTTCTAGGCACTACAGTGTGGAACCGCACCACCGCTACGGTCGCAGGTTCGAATCCTGCCTCGGGTATGGATGTGTGCGACGTCCTTAGGTTAGTTAGGTTTAAGTAGTTGTAAGTTCTAGGGGACTGACGACCTCAGAAGTGAAGTCCCATAGTGCTCAGAGCCATTTGAACCATAATCGTCATGGGTGACTGGAATTCGGTAGTAGGAAAAGGAACAGAAGGAAACGCAGTAGGTGAATACGGAATGGGGGTAAGAAATGAAAGGGGAAGCCGCCTGGTAGAATTTTGCACAGAGCATAACTTAAACATAGCTAAAACTTGGTTTAAGAATCATGAAAGAAGGTTGTATACGTGGAAGAGGCCTCGAGACACTGGAAGGTTGCAGATACATCATATAATGGTAAGACAGAGAGTTAGGAACCAGGTTTTAAATTGCAAGGTGCAGATGTGGACTACGGCCACAATCTATTGGTTATGAACTGTAGATTAAAACTGAAGAAACAGCAAAAAGGTAGGAATGTAAGGAGATGGGAAGTGGATAAACTGAAAGAACCATAGGTTGTAGAGTGTTTCAGAGAGAGCATTGGGGAACAACTGACAGGAAAAGGGGAAGGAAATACAGTGGAAGAAGAATAAGTAGCCTTGAGGGGTGGAATAGTGAAGGCAGCAGAGGATTAAGTAGGTAAAAAGACAAGGGCTAGTAGAAATCCTTGGGTAACAGAAGAAATATTGAATTTAATCAATGAAAGGAGAAAATATAAAAATGCAGTAAATGAAGCAGACAAAAAGGAATACAAACGTCTCAAAAATGAGATCGACAGGAAGTGCAAAATGGCTAAGCAGGAATGGCTAGAGGACAAATGTAAGGTTGTAGAGGCAGATATCACTAGGAATAAGATAGATACTGCTTATAGGAAAATTAATAAGACCTTTGGAGAAAAGAGAACCACTTGTATGAATATCGAGAGCTCAGATGGAAAACCAGTTCTAAGAAAAAAAGGGAAAGCAGAAAGGTGGAAGGAATATGTAGAGGGTCTATACAAGGGCGATGTAATTGAGGGCAATTTTACGGAAATGTAAGAAGACGTAGGTGAAGATGAAATGGGAGATGCGATACTGTGTGAAGAATTCGACAAAGCACTGAAAGACTTAAGTCGAAACAAGGCGCCACTAGTAGACAACATTCCATTAGAACTACTGATAGCCTTTAGAGAGCCAGCCACGGGAAAACTTCAAGAAGAATATTATAATTCCAATCCCAAAGAAAGTAAGTGCTGACAGATGCGAAAATTACGGAACTATCTGTTTAGTAAGTCACGGCTGCAAAATATTAACACGAATTCTTTACAGACGAATGGAAAAACAGGTAGAAGCCAACCCTACGGAAGATCACTTCGGATTCCGTAGAAATGTTGGAACACTTGAGGCAATGCTAACCCTACAACTTATCTTAGAAGAAAGATTAAGGAAAGGCAAACCTACGTTTCTAGCACTTGTTGACTTAGAGAAAACTTTTGACAATGTTGACTGGAACACGCTGTTTCAACGTCTGAAGGTGGCAGGGGTCAAGTACAGGGGTCAAGTACAGGGGTCGAAAGGCTATTTACAATTTGTACAGAAACCAGATGGCAGTTATAAGAGTCGAGGGGCATGAAAGGGCAGGTGTGGATGGGAACGGAGTGAGAGGGGGTTGTAACCTACCCCGATGTTATTCAATCTGTATGTTGAGGAAGCAGTGAAGGAAACAAAAGATAAATCCGGAGTAGGAATTAAAATCCATGGAGAAGAAATAAAAACTTTGCTGTTTGCCGATGACATCGTAATTCTGTCAGAGACAGCAAAGGACCTGGAAGAGCAGTAGAACGGAATCGACAGTGTCTTGAAAGGAGGATATAAGATGAACATCAACAGAAGCAAAACGAGGATAAAGGAATGTCGTCTAATTAAATCAGGTGATGCTGAGGAAATTAGATTAGGAAATGTGACACTTAAAGAAGTAGATGAGTTTTGCTATTTGAGGAGCAAAATAACTGATGATGGTCAAAGTAGAGAGGATATAAAATGTAGACTGGCAATGGCAAGAAAAGCGCTTCTGAAGAAGAGAAATTTGTTAACATCGAGTATAGATTTAAGTGTCAGAAAGTCATTTCTGAAAGTATTTGTATGGTGTGTAATAATGTATGAATGTGAAACGTGGACAACAAATAGTTTAGACAAGAATAGAATAGAAGCTTTCGAAATATGGTGCTACAGAAGAATGCTGAAGATTGGATGGGAAGATCACGTAACTGAATAGAATTGGGGAGAAGAGGAATTTGCGGCTCAACTTGACCAGAAGAAGGGATCGGTTGGTAGGACATATTCTGAGGCATCAAGTAATCATCAATATAGTATTGGAGGGCAACGTGGAAGGTAAAATCCGTAGAGGGACACCAAGAGATGAATACACTAAATAGAGTCAGAAGGGTGTAGCGTGCAATAGTTACTCGGAGATGAAGAAGCTTGCATAGGATAGAGTAGCATGGAGAGCTGCATTAAAGCAGTCTCAGAACTGAAGACCACAGCAACAACTGCCTGTCTTACCTGTGTCAAAGTCAAAGGTCAAGTTCAATAACTTTTCTTTACGACGCTGCAGTTCATTATAACACACAGGTTGTCGTCTATCAGAGGTAAATGTCATCGTCTCCACTGTCCGGCTCCGCAGATCATGTTGACATGCTGCCTTCCCTTATTCTCCTGGAGCGCTCACCAAGCCATGAACACTAGTAGTCGTCTCGAACTCTGTTGTCCAGGTTCCTAGTATATCCTGCGAACATCATGTGTGTGAAATCTTATGGGACTTAACTACTAAGGTCATCAGTCCCTTAGCTTACACACAACTTTACCTAAATTATCCTAAGGACAAACACACACACCCATGCCCGAGGGAGGGCTCGAACCCCCGCCGGGACCAGCCTCACAGCCCATGACTGCAGCGCCCCAGACCGCGCGGCTAATCAAGCGCGGCAAAGTGAACATCATACGCCCCACATCAGACGTTGACGAAAGTCGACTTTACTCTGCATTGGTTCCTCTAATGCTTAGTCTATAGTAGTGGTAGTCATTACCAAGATTCATGTTCTCTTCCTCTGAGACCATTATGATATATTTATAGCTCTCTACATGGAATATACGTTATAGTCTGGCCAGAACAGAACATGCTTCTCTCCTAGGCGCTTTGTTCGAACTAGGATCTGTTCAGCTCCGAAACAGTAGTGCTCTAGAGACGGAGCCAATTTACGTCAGCATTTATGAGGTCACGCAATGCGGGAAACATTAGCCACAGCAGGGTGTCCTCGTCACTGGTTGTCTCAGACCTGTTGCTGTAAGAAACAGGTTAGTCAGAGATGGAGGGAGTGGAGTCATTGATACCCCTGTGTGAATCGATTTCCCGAGGGTGCACTGACCTACATCAGCCGGGTGGCGTTGTCTCGCTCTCTCGGGGTGAATCAGGCAGCTTGGTGAATGGGAAAACTCGACAGCAGAGTGGTCATTTTTGTTGAGCAGTGACAATGTGGGTGGTAGCATCATTCTAATGAGAAGCAACATCCTGATGTGTGTCTTTCTTTCCATCCCTGTATTACTCAACATATCCTCTGAGAGACGCCCAGAATCTAGTATTGTGCCCCTCCCTTATATATATATATATATATATATATATATATATATATATATATATATATATATATATATATATATATATATATATAAAGACACCAGAGACCAACAGAGGTGATGCAGCGCTTAACCCACAGGTCTCATATTCCACAGGAGTAGCATTCCGAACCCAGAATATCTAAACTGACAACATGCACTTAGAACTTTTAGTAACCCAGCTCTACAACACTACTTTCGTCACAATGGAAACAAACACTTACAATGCTGATCGTGTCATGAGTAAACGTGACCCGCACCAAGCAATATAATTTAAGTTTATCAAATTTTGACCGTGATAGTGTTAAGTAATCTGTAAATGAGATACGGAATTTATCACCAGAATGATATTAGTAGGTACCAGCACGATGCTCTCCAGAATTTCAGAAGATAAAAGATTTTCATGAATTTTAAAAAGAAGCTCTTAGTCACTAATATTCCCCATCCTTAACTATGGTGATGCTATTCACCAAGAACATTCGTACGAAACGACACGCAGGCTAGAATTGGCGGTGAATACTTGTGTGTGATACATTTGTGACACGCCATTTCTACCACCCCGCTCATGTCTAGGAACAGTTATCATGGCTGCGTGCCCATAAGTGTAGAGACAATCATAGTGTAAGTTTGCTCTATCGTCTTCTCAATCACTGCACTCCCTCTTATTGCACTCCCTCTTATTTATCTCCTACTCTTAAACTGCTATCTGAAAAGCACAGCAGAAATATTCGTTCTCAACGAATTAAAATAATCTCTGTGCCATCATGTAAGTCTCCCATGTTCTCTAAATAATTTTCCCTATTAAGAAGCTTTCTCCGGAAAACCTTCATCAAAATGTCAATATATTAAATTTCTTCCAAACTTCAGAAGACCGTTAATGGCCCACCTTCTATCACAATAGACATCTCTTCCATATACTAGCCTACAGCTTACTCTCGTCAAACTTTTTCCCTCCCCGATGTTAGCAGAGTTCTTTATTTGAATTCTGTTCTTCCTAACAGCCACTGTCACTGCCATTTCAATCTTCTCCCATACGCTTCTGTAACACTAAACATGGATTCAAATGTGCCAAAATAATCTATATAATTTTTAATGAGCGTCAGTATTTTTATCATTATTATTACTGGTGTCAGTTATTATTATGATCGTTATTAATATTAGTGTCAATTATTATTAGCATTATCATTGTTGGTGTCTTATTATTTCCTTCCTTTCTCAGACGTTATGTCTGGTTAAAAATGGAAAGTGACGCGGACCTTGATCAAGCGTGACTTCCATTTAACTGTACGTTATATGTTACATTGAATTTAGGAACTTTCGGGTAATTGAACAAGTATCAATAATTACAGATTTCTGTAGTTGTATATATAAGTTTGGATGTAGCTGTATTGCTTTGATGTACTGGTGGATATTGTGTGGTATCACTCCTGTAGTTGATAGTATAATCGATATGTCTAATTTATCCTGATGCCACATGTCCTTGACTTCCTCAGCCAGTTGGATATATTTTTCAATTTGTTCTCCTGTATATTTGTTGTATTGGGTATGGATGTTTCGATTAGTTGTGTTAATTTCTTCTTTTCATTGGTGAGTATGATGTCAGGTTTGTTATGTGGTGGTGTTTTATCAATTATAATGGTTCTGTTCCAGTATAATCTGTATTCATCATTCTCCAGTACATTTTGTGGTGCATACTTGTATGTGGGAACGTGTTGTTTTATTAGTTTATGTTGTATGGCAAGTTGTTGATGTATTATTTTTGCTACATTGTCATGTCTTCTGGGGTATTCTGTATTTGCTAGTATTGTACATCCGCTTGTTATGTGATCTACTGTTTCTATTTGTTGTTTGCAAAGTCTGCATTTATCTGTTGTGGTATTGGGATCTTTAATAATATGCTTGCTGTAATATCTGGTGTTTATTGTTTGATCCTGTATTGCGATCATGAATCCTCCCGTCTCACTGTATATATTGCCTTTTGTTAGCCATGTGTTGGATGCGTCTTGATCGATGTGTGGCTGTGTTAGATGATACGGGTGCTTGCCGTGTAGTGTTTTCTTTTTCCAATTTACTTTCTTCGTATCTGTTTATGTTATGTGATCTAAAGGGTTGTAGAAGTGGTTATGAAATTGCAGTGGTGTAGCCGATGTGTTTATATGAGCGATTGCTTTGTGTATTTTGCTAGTTTCTGCTCGTTCTAGAAAAAATTTTCTTAACTTGTCTACCTGTCCATAATGTAGGTTTTTTGGGTCCATAAATCCCCTTCCTCCTTCCTTTCTCATTAATGTGAATCTTTCTGTTGCTGAATGTGTGTGATGTATTCTATATTTGTGGCATTGTGATCGTGTATATGTATTGAGTGCTTCTAGGTCTGTGTTACTTCATTTCACTACTCCAAATGAGTAGGTCAATATTGGTATAGCATAGGTATTTATAGCTTTTGTCTTGTTTCTTGCTGTCAATTCTGTTTTCAGTATTTTCGTTAGTCTTTGTCTATATTTTTCTTTTAGTTCTTCTTTAATATTTGTATTATCTATTCCTATTTTTTGTCTGTATCCTAGATATTTATAGGCATCTGTTTTTTCCATCGCTTCTATGCTGTCGCTATGGTTATCCAATATGTAATCTTCCTGTTTAGTGTGTTTTCCCTTGCCTATGCTATTTTTCTTACATTTATCTGTTCCAAAAGCCATATTTATATCATTGCTGAATATTTCTGTTATCTTTAGTAATTGGTTGAGTTGTTGATTTGTTGCTGCTAGTAGTTTTAGATCATCCATGTATAGCAAATGTGTGATTTTGTGTGGGTATGTTGCAGTAATATTGTATCCATAATTTGTATTATTTAGCATGTTGGATAGTGGGTTCAGAGCAAGGCAGAACCAGAAAGGACTTAAAGAGTCTCCTTGGTATATTCCACGCTTAATCTGTATTGGCTGTGATGTGATATTATTTGAATTTGTTTGGATATTAAGTGTGGTTTCCCAATTTTTCATTACTATGTTTAGGAACTGTATCAATTTAGGATCTACTTTGTATATTTGTAGTAACCATGAATGGGGTACACTATCAAAAGCTTTTTGGTAATCAATGTATGCGTAGTGTAGCGACCTTTGTTTAGTTTTAGCTTGATATGTCACTTCTGCATCTATTATCAGTTGCTCTTTACATCCTCGTGCTCCTTTGCAACAGCCTTTTTGTTCTTCATTTATAATTTTGTTCTGTGCTGGATGTGTCATTAATTTCTGTGTAATGACTGAAGTTAATATTTTGTATATTGTTGGTAGGCATGTTATGAGGCGATATTTAGCTGGGTTTGCTGTGTCTGCTTGATTTTAGGTTTCAGATAGGTTATTCCATGTGTAAGTGTATCAGGGAATGTGTATGGGTCTGCAATGTAACTGTTAAGCCGGCCGGTGTGGCCGTGCGGTTAAAGGCGCTTCAGTCTGGAACCGCGTGACCGCTCCGGTCGCAGGTTCCAATCCTGCCTCGGGCATGGATGTGTGTGATATCCTTAGGTTAGTTAGGTTTAATTAGTTCTAAGTTCTAGGCGACTGATGACCTCAGCAGTTAAGTCGCATAGTGCTCAGAGCCATTTGAACCACTTTTTGTATCTGTTAAATAATTTAGTTAGATGTGAATGTGTTGAGGTGAACTTCTTTAGCCACAAATTTGCTATTTTATCTTTTCCAGTGGCTTTCCAATTCTGCTTAGAATTAATTGCTCGGGTGACTTCATGTTGCAAAATTACCACTTCAGGCATTTGCGGTATCATCTTGTATGTGTCTGTTTCTGCTTGTATCCACTGTGCATGTCTTATGTTGTACCGGGTTTGACCATATGTTGCTCCAGAAGTGTTCCATGTATGTTATGTTTGGTGGATTGTCTATTTTAATGTGTGTGTTATCTATTGTGTGGTAAAATCTCTTTTCGTTTGTGTTGAATATTTGGTTTTGTTTCCCTCTATTTTCACTTTTTTTGTATCTTCTAAGTCGTTTGGCCAATGCTTGTAATTTTTGCTTCTTTCCATCTAATTGCTCTATCGCTTCTTGTTGTGAGATTTTACCTAACCCTTTTCGTTTTTTGTCTGATATTTCATTTCTTATTAATTGTGTTAGCTGTCTGATGTCTTTTCTAAGTTTTTCTATTCTGATCTGTAGCCTGTGTTGCCATGCTGGTTTTGTGGGTTTCTTCTGTGTGTTGATTGGTTCTGATCTCTGCCTAGTGTGTATATTTAGTGTAGTGAGTGCTCCTATATAAACCAGTAGTTGTAACTCTTCCATAGTTGTATTTTCATTTATTTTGTTGTGTATGATTGTGTTGATAGTTGTTATTGTTGTTTCGACTTGTGGGTTATTTGGTGGTCTATGCAAGAATGGTCTAATGTCTGTATTTGTGTCTTTGTATTCTATATATGTCAGCTGAAATTTTTCTTCTATATCTAACATGTGTGTCACTTCGTGTTCTATTTGTGCCTGTTCTGGTGGCTGTCTTAAGATTTCTTTTTCCTCTGATTGTTTAATTGATGCGTTTTGTTCTCGGTTTGTTTGCTCTGGGATGTTTGAGTCCATTACTGTATCTTCTTCTTCTTCTTCTTCTGACTGTACATTATTTTGTTACAGTATTTGTTGTACTTGTTGTTTGATGTTTTCCAATTCTGACTGGGGTATCCTGTTATTTTTGATTATTACAAGGATCTGATCAGCTAGTCGTTGTTATGTTAAAAATTTTAATTCTGGGTATCTGGTAACAAATGTTGTGTATACTTGTGGTCTGTATCAAGTTGTGTTGGTTCCTAGGTTTGTTGCTTGGTAATAACAGAACATGAGGCGTCGATTAACTTCATCTGACCATCTCATCCTCTGTCTGTTTTCCTTCTAGGGTGGTTGCAGGAAGCATATCCTGCAAAACACCTCTATTAGGATTTAAATCATTCTCCAGTTGGCTAGCAGTGTAGTTACCATTGTGGGCGGGCATAGGGTTCAAGCGTCGTCCCCGACCATGACGGCGCTTGTCCGAGGCTTCATTAGTTCTGTCCTGAACCAAGTAATCACACTAAAAGGGGGGTTAGCCCTGTTAGTGGTTTGTTCTTTTCATCGCCTTTTACGACTGGCAGAACATACCGGAGGCCTATTCTTTTCCCTTATTATTATTATTGTTATTATTATTATTATTTCCTGTGATTTTTTAATATCTTTGGTGTGTGTTGTACCTGGTCAGATGTAAGACTTTTCTTAAATGTTTCACAAACTCGTGGAGAAACCTTAGCGACCATTTCGTCCAGCCCTTACAAAGGAAGAGTGTCGAATTATTGAGCTGACATAAAATCCAAAGTTAATATTATGTAACCACTGACTACGAACACGAATCGTTAGCGTGCATAATAAATGAGTTGGAAAACTTGATAATGAAATTTCTTCTAGAACATCAATTTTGCTAGGGATTCCGGATCTGCCGATGTGTTGTTGAACGATAAGATCATCTAATGGTAAGGCGACAATAATTTTGTCACCTGTTAAAGGTATTGTGAGAGATAAAGTCTCAAAATGGCGTGGACCATAGAAGAAAAATAAGCTTTTCTCTTCACATTGGCTTCGTGACCACGCTGGCACGGAGTAAGGCCTCTTTTCTCGATGTGCTCGAGTGGCTCCACTTCAGAATGGAGAACCGAAGAGCTGGGGAGTCGCCTCCCGCCTCACTGCATAAAAAGCAGTTGGAAGGTTGTATGGGGTTGGAACACTTGTAAGGAGTGACAGTCCAACGGAGCCTGGGTCTCTTGCTGGAATAAGTGGTTTTGCACATGTACACAGGAGTGCAGCAAGCGTGCTGTAGCTACGACAAGTTAGCAGACGGAGGCAGAATGAATGGATACTGTTACTTGTCATTCTAAACGCCTCCAGTGAATTGTTTAACTGAATAGTATGCATAACGCAGTGAACTCTCAACTCATGGATGGGTCAAATAAAACTATAGCATCATACAAAAAAAAACTTACACTGTTTTCAACGCATTGTTATATTCTGACTAACTGCACGTTTTCTTAAATTTTTCGGTAGTCTAAGCCTCAAAAGCGGCCGAAGAGCTTCGCTACGAGTTACGATAGAACTGCTGTTATTAACTTGGGCTGGATGCCTCTCCCTGAGAGCTAGATTTAGTAGCAGTGCCTTTCTGTCGAGTTGTATTACTGCACTGCTTACAGAATTTTGCTATGACGTCACGCACCATTGTCTTGCATCACACATCTTGTTAACATTTGCCAAGATTTTGTAGAATACATCGTGACATCATTTCTACCAATAGGAGAATGCACTCGTTTTAACGCGTACACTATGACACCACACACACACACTAGTAATGAAGGAAGACTTAGCGATAGTTATTTGTTTAAATGTCCTGTTCTGGCATTTTTTTAACATTTTAAGTCTCAGCAATAGCGTAGCTGTTATTAATTACGCATTGCAGAAATTATGTCATCATATACACTGGTAACGTAGGTATAAAGTAAATGTGGTATTTAGCAAGAGTTTATATATTTAAATACCATGGTGTAGTATTTAAAATTTTAAGGGTCTGCGATGGTGTGAACAATGCATTGTGGAAATTGTTTAACATCGAATAAATGGCGATCAAGAAGTTTCCATTTGAGAGCAATGCTGCAGCATATACGCAAAACAGCAAGACTCCGATGCGGATATGTAAGCACCCACATGTTGCAAGGGGTTAGTGTGGCTTTCGTAGGGAAACTATGATCGCATCTTATATTTACTTGCATATTAATAGTTAGAAGTATTTCAAAAATTGCTAAAATTGCAAAAATATTACTCACGGAATTACGTAATTGAAATAATAATAAATTTAATATACTATTTATAACAAATACCCACACTCTAATCCTATCACTACAACCTACAGGCCTCAAACGACGAAATTTGCGTAATTCGAATAATAATATAATTAATTTACTATTTATAATGATTACACATACTGTGGTCCTCTCAGAATGGAGCCCAGAACTAAAATGAGAACTTGCATAATTACAATAATTGTACGTTTAATTTATTGTTATTGTTTACAACAAATACCCACACCCTGAGGACAAACAAACCTGATCCTCTCCCTACGGTGCACAGAAAAAGACTGACGTTGCCCACTCAGTTACTCTACTACCAAAGGATGAGAAGGGGGATGGGGCACTTGAATCTTATTTGTCCACAGGGGAGGGGGACGATGGTTCCTCTGGGTGACCTCGCAAAATTCCCTCAGGTGACCCATTTCATGCTTGTGTTGACATTGCTCTACCAGCATCAATCTCGTAGTATCAGCTGTTTAGTGTCCATTACGGATTTGGTTTCATATACGGTGCAGTGGAAATGAACACAAATGTGAAGTTGGCAGATGGCCATTTGTTTTATGTGTGTGAAATCTTATGGGACTTAACTGCTAAGATCATCAGTCGCCATTTGTTGTATGGATTAGCAGATGGTAATGGCTGTGGCCCTCGACGTTTGTGTCAGGAGAAATTTCCAGAACGGCAATGCACCGACAGGAGAATATTTAAAGCAATTCATCATCGTCATAAGGAGCATGGGATTCGATGAGACGATGGGTTGATGCATTTATTCTTGCTAACGGAGGACATTTTGAATAATCCGTTCAGGAAATTCTTTCATACCGTGCTGATGCGTTCTTGTCCTGTGTGTTTCTCTTGATAAACGAAATTCTGAAGAGAAAAATAGAAAACAAGCTCTAACATGGAAATGAAGCGTTTCTGGATCCATGTCCATGTAACTTATTTCCTTCCTCAATGTGTGAGGAATGTTTTCTGAAAGTTTGGCCACACATTTTGTTACGTGATGTATAACAGCAACCAAATCTGACAATGTCATAATCTACATGACGTAATAGTGAATCGTGGGCTCAGTAGTATCAGTATTTCATTTAGCACTACGACTGTCAAAACAGACATGCCTTAATTTCTTTCTATTTTTTGTTAATCCAGTCTCGAAACTTTTTGGACTGACTAGGTGGAGTCTCTTGTCATTTTCGAGGTCCACAGTTTTAATGTACCTATTATTGTCTGAAAGTTAGCTGGGAAATTTGGAAATTGATGTACATAAAGATTTAAATACTTTGATTAAACTGTTGTTAATGAGAGGGAGGGGGAATTACGCCCCGCCCCCCCCCCCCCGGCCCTCCCTGAATCTGCTCCTGTCGAAATTACATACACTGTTATGTCAATCATCTATATTTCTCGTGTTATAAAATACAGCACCGTAATGCCAATATAATCGTTGACAGTATAATTTCAATTGTATATTTCCCCGGAAATTGGGCTGTGTTACTGCAAGGCTCCTAACAGCATGTGCATGTGCAAGTGCTTGTGCTGCATGTGCTGTATGGGTAAACTGCCTCTCCGTACAAAAAAATGGCTCTGAGCACTATGGGACTCAACTGCTGAGGTCATTAGTCCCCTTGAACTTAGAACTAGTTAAACCTAACTAACCTAAGGACATAACAAATATCCATGCCCGAGGCAGGATTCGAACCTGCGACCGTAGCGGTCTTGCGGTTCCAGACTGCAGCGCCTTTAACCGCACGGCCACTTCGGTCGGCGCCTCTCCGTACAATGCTAATTAACTTTTCGCATTCATCTCACGGTGGTTTGTCGAGTATGAACATAGATGTATGTTTGCCAGATTCTCAGTGCGTCAGTAACTCAAAACAGCAAGAAGAGAGAGTTGAAAAATAGAAGTACTAATACATTCCATCAGGTACATTTAATTCACAAACATTTGGTTAGTAGAACCACTTTTACAACTACATGCTTAATACTACTGCAGTATGTTCTTCAGATCTGATAGTCGGCATGGAGTGCAGGTTTTGCTACAGCAGGTTACTATGCTGTATACTAAATACAGGGTGTTTCAAAAATGACCGGTATATTTGAAACGGCAATAAAAACTAAACGAGCAGTGATAGAAATACACCGTTTGTTGCAATATGCTCGTTGTTGAAAATTGTAACTACTGTAATTTCGAAAGTTTGTCTGCCTGAAAATGTACTGTTGTCCCAAGCATATTACAAAAAACGGTGTATTTCTATCGCTGCTCGTTTAGTTTTTATTGCCGTTTCAAATATACCGGTCATTTTTGAAATACCCTGTAGATACTACATCATAAATTCGTTTCTCATAAAACTTGTAGGGAAAGGCTTAAACAAGGTATCGCTGTATTTTCAAATGTAATTTATTTAACTATTAATAAGTATTTCAATGACATATATTTTTTCTGTGCATCTTTCAATGCTTCCAATGGCGATACATTTTGTGATATTATGAAATTAAGTAAAACTTGATATCAGGTATTAAAATAAATATATCGATCGGAACGACCGTAGCTGTAACAGCCCAGCTTTAAGTCAAAGGCCTTCTTTCTTTTACTTGCTAGCAGATTTGGTAGAATAATGACTGTGCAAACCATTCCTTCGATTTTCAAAAATTTAAAACTATTCAGATATCTGCCACACTTGATTTTGGCAATAAAATATTGATTCTGTGAGATCTATTTTTGCATACTAATGCAATAAGTGCCGCTTAACTATTTGCATAATCCAAGCTGACACTCGGGGCGGTGGCTGATGGAAACAACCATAAATGAGAAATACATTTATGGTCGCCGTCATAGGAGGGTTGGATTCCCTTGCTCCCAGCTTCTACTGACGAGACTGACCTTGGCAGTCCCTGGTTCTATTTCGATAGTTGGCGATTTACCCAAGTCCCGTCCTGCACAGACTAGTAGGAGCACTCTCCTGCACTTCGCAAATAGTACCTGTTATACGTGGCTACTTAGTTTCTATCTTAACGTGTGTGTGTGTGTGTGTGTGTGTGTGTGTGTGTGTGTGTGTGTGTGTGCTCCATTACCAGCACAGACAATATCTCGCCGTACTACTGTGGCACTGCCACAAGCTGCAATATGTATCACTCAGTCAACAAGTTGCCGCACTAACACGAGACAAATAGAAAGACCTGCACCACTACATATTACACCATCTCCAATTTCCCAACTTCTACTTTATCCCACTATCTCGAAGAAACCACAGAACCACCCTAACCTTCACTATTAGCCCTGTTCCCAAAAAACCCATACCAATCACGATCCCATTGGACACATGAACACCACTTCGCCGCCCTTATGTACCTTCTTCCCTGACTGTTCAGACATTCATCCTATCCTGTCCTGATCCTAAATTCCTTAATGACAAATCCCTCACTCTTGAAATCAAGAAGTATGTCCACATCTTCCCGTAATGCCCAACTCGTACCCCACAAAGCTTCAGTTATTAAATCCATGAACCTCAGCTTCCATATGATCTTCTCCACAAAATCCCTCGCATCACCTTCCGCCCTTATGTCTACCTCACTCCCTTCAACACCACCTCCCAAGACAAACAACAAAAACTTCTCACCATCACCATACCCTCACTGCCACAATAACCAAGGTTAGTTCTGAGATCACAGCCAGAATTAAACACACCAATCATAGTAAACGACATAAAACTAGTTCACATAAAACGCAAGACTTTCCCTGGTCACGAGTGCATTACCCACCAACACCTCGCCGGCCGGAGTGGCCGTGCGGTTCTAGGCGCAACAATCTGGAACCGCGTGACCTCTACGATCGCAGGTTCGAATCCTCCCTCGGGCATGGATGTGTGTGATGTCCTTAGGTTAGTTAGGCTTAAGTAGTTCTAAGTTCTAGGGGACTGATGACCACAGCAGTTAAGTCACATAGTGCTCAGAGCCATTTGAACCATTTTGAACCAACACCTCAAAGAGGGTAACCTCTCCATTTCCAGTAAACATCGCAAACCATAACAACACTTTTCTCTGCAGATTGTCCTGAACAATAGAAATCTTCCCAAATCCTAGTATTCCTCAATCCACACAAACATCCTCATACCGCCTCATCAACCTCACCTCAGTGTTTAGCAAGGTTTTCGAATCCATCATTCCCTGAAGCATCCATCAACACCTGAACCAACACCACTTCCTTCGTGTCACCCTGTGTGGCTTCTGTCCTAACTTCTTCTCTGATGAGCAGACCTTGTACAAACCCATCCTCTCCTATGAAAATGTTGCATAGATCTTTCCCCACCAAATTTGGATTAGCCCCTTCAAATCCTTGAACAACATGCACTTTACCTTGCTTTGTGGATCCTTTTTACCTACCACCATGTGGATCGTCCACCATCTCATCAAATTCCCACTCTTCGTCAATCACATCAAACACCTTCACTAATCCTACACAATCAGCAAACTAGATTCGAATAACCCTATCGTTAGCCCTCTCATCAGCAATCCAGGGTGCTGCCATATCTTTACAAACACATCCCAGTATCCCTACATCCACACATTCCATATACTGTCCAAATCCAATTTCAACCGACTACCTCTCTCAGGCTATGAGATCCCTCCCCCGAGTTAACCTATCCTACCTATTACTACTCTTCCTCATCTAACAAACTCCCCATCAGGGTTTCCCTCTCGTTTTCCCTCTCCATCTCTCCCCATCCCCTTACTCCTGACACTATTACCCTACCCAAATACCAAATCCGTCGCCACCTTTTGTCTTCCCACTATCCACACCAACACCTACCTTCATCCCCATAGTTTCCTGCTAACGGACAACTATATACTCCTCTGTGTACCCCTCAACCATACAGAACACATTCTCTTCTGCTCAAAGGCCTTCAGCTTTTAAGTTAAAGTGCACTACTGTTTCTTAGAACGATCTCACCTTTTCTAACATTTGTTTTCAGGCGTACATATTTTTGTTTTTCGCCTTTTAGTCCTTTGATATTAATTTAAAAAGTAATATTTTAATTTTTTTATGGGAACGCGAACGAATTAATACTTCTTTAAATTTTTATAACCGTATGTTAATTTACTACCATTTAATAATATTTGTTTTCATCTTCGTTGTATTTTGTAATACTCCTGTCTCAGGAGCATCATTTTGTACCCTCGGCAGTCCCTCTCCACATCCCTCCCCCCCCCCTTTCCCTTCCCAAATGAGGCGAAGTGGATGAAATAACGATAAAGGAAACAAACGGTTGCCTCCATCAGCCACAGCGCCTAGTCTAAGCTTCAACTGCGCGATTAGCACCTCACACGATCTATACTACAAAGAAGAGTGTGATTAACTAGCATATTGTTTCCTAACTCCTTACAAGCCTCCGAACGAACATTACAGTGTACTGGTAACAGTGATAACGTTGATTGATACGTTTCTAGCATTCAGTTTCTTCTCCTCTGTTTTACACGTATACCACACGATTCGACATTTACAGTCTGATTCACTTGTATGTCGATATATGGTCGTTGTCTGCTACCAGTTCCACTCATAGCTTTTGCTACTTTCTGGTCTTATTGTTAATTTTCTAGTTCCGTTTTTCACATTTAGCTGATATTTGCTAATTATAGTGTTCTGTAGTGTCTTATTTTGTTAGTTGCATCCATCTGTGTAATGTCAAGAAGCTTCATGCCTCAGTACAGGTATCCGGAATGGGGTCAAGATAGGTCCCTTGCATCTCCCCCCGGAATCTGGAGTACAAAGTTTAGATTGTTTACAGAAGTCTCATGCAATTTTAGAAGTGAGTTCTATAAGATACAATAGCTTTTTGTGTCACTTATAAAATTTGGTTCTTGTGACTTGACACTTCTGTAAACCGAAAAATTCCTTTTTGTAGTAGTAGTAGTAGTAGTAGTAGTAGTAGTAGTAGGTGGTGGTGGTGTTGATGCTGTTGTTATGGTTGTGGTCTTCAGTCTGAATACTGGTTTGAAGCAGTTTTCCATGCTACTGTCTCTTGTGCAAGCCTCTCCATCTCCGAATAGCTACTGCAACCTAAATCCCCTTGGACCTGCTTACTGTATCCATATCCTGCTTTCCCTCTACGATTTTTACCTCCCACACTTCCCTCCAAACTAAACTGGTTTTCCCCGTAAGTCTCAGAATGTCTAATCAACTGATCCCTTCTTTTAGTCAAGTTGTACCACAATTTGTTTTTCTTCCAAATTCTACTCAGTCCCTCCTCATAAGGCACGCGATCTACCGGTGTGATTTTCAGCATTCTTCTGTAACACCACATTTCAAAAACTTATCTTCTTGTCAGAACTGCTAATCGCCCTTGTTTCACTTGCATGGATGGCTAAACTCCAGCAAAGTCGTCCCAATATTTAAATTTATATTTCACAAGTAACCCGGCCTGGCTTCGCACGGATGGCACTAAGTATAAACGACTAGACGACTTGACTGTGTACCGTATTTTGTTTGCAGGCAACGAATAACATTATTCAGAGAACATCGTTAAGTAAGTAAATATCATCACTTTCATAAAACTTATGCGGTGAAAGCAGTGACCGGCAGGAAAATTATCTGGAGGCATGAATGTTGTGTCTTCCCTGTAAAAATGGCGTTTGGAGTGACATCTCATGGCAATGATGGGAGCACATCATGACGTAAGTTATGTTTCCAATTTATATAAACATTGTATGCGAATCATGAGTTCCGTCCGCGTGAATGATTCAGTATGTATCGGAGGCTGTCGGAGGTAGAGCAAAGAACATGCATGACGTACATGTTAAGGTCGTGTTACAGCACACTTCATGTGAAGTTTAGTACGCACTGTGATGCATTGTTGAGACTAATTACCGCAATTCTTTTCCGTGGACTCTTATGGAAGACTTCACTGTGCCACATAAAGAACCGTGTCCACATCTAGGTTTGATTCAGGGAAAGCAGACAGCTGAAAATTGAGTCATCTCCTGCACTGCTGAAAGAACGTATTGTATGTAAACGAAGCGAAGCTGCTGAAGTAGTTTTTCGGAAAAAATTTTATTTGAAACACAAAAATAAAACTTCGGATATTTGGTATTCGCATGTTTTACCTCTATGCAGTTATTCTCGAACGATTGCAGGGACGCTATCGGTTAAAAATATTTTATTACTTCAAGTTGTAAGTCTCACGTCATGTGAGGGGGCGGCTGTCTTTTCGTTATTGGTCGTATTTATTAGAATACTTGAAAGCTGAATAACTCACTGACCGTTATTCGAAAGATTTGTATTGAATTAAGAGTGCGAGTTGCAACTAATAATGTGAGGGAAGCAGACATCGGTTGTCTGAAATTCTCGTCGTATTTCCAAGTGCGTCGTCAGATAAGATTCGTTTACCAGTCTTCTGCTTAATTTGGAAGTGTCCAAACAAATATTATCTTTTGCCCCCAGGACGCAGAGAATTGTGTTCGCAATTATATTTGACTTATGGAAAGCAGAAAGCTGAATATTGAGTCATGAGCGGCGGTGATGTAAAACTTTGTTTATATGAACGAAGCAAATCTGCATCCCACGTTGCATTTTACTTTATGCATAAAACATTGAAAATCTAAGCATTTGGTTTCAAATGTTATTTTTGCTAAGCAGTTGTTCCGAAACGATTGCAATAAATTGGATATCAGGCGACTTGCATGTCCGTAACGAGTTATCCAACCGGAAAAGGGAGAGCTACAGTGTAACGTACGATCCGAATCACGTTTCTGGTGAATCTCCTCGTGACTGAGAGGTGAATGTTAGGATTCCAGGCACAGTGGAACAAATTGACTCATCCGGGATTCTATAGTTCAAAGCCAAACGCTATACCTTTAGATAACGCCAGATACAAATTATGTCACGCTTTCTGCTGTCTCAAGTGACTGCTCCTCCCTCGAATTATGGCAGTTGTTCGGTAGGTGGCAGTGGTGTCGTTTTCATGATTAAACTTGAGTTAATCATAATTCAGACAATTCATATGAAATATTTGTAAATTGTATACAGAAACCTTTCACGTGAATCTGTGTATCGATTAGTCAAAACCGGATAAAAATTCGTTCAAGAGGTTCCCGAAATTAGCCTGCACATAAAGACGGGCAAGAGGAAGTATCATCAGAGAGAGAGAGAGAGAGAGAGAGAGAGAGAAAGAGAGAAGGGGCAGTAACAAATGTCTCTTCTTCAGAAGAGCCGTCTGTATGTTATATACTCTCTACTTTAGCCATCTAACTGAAACTATCTTACGCTAAGGACACCACACACACACCCACGCTCGAGGGAGGACTCGAAACTCCGATGGGGCGAGCCTCGCGAAGACTGACAAAGCGCCTGAGACCACGCCGCCCAAATAACAAAGATGAACTTATTTACACCAAACGTTACTGTGGTAGTCTGACCCCCACCATCCTCGACGCATATCTGTAGACGATTATGAGTACACTATTCCTATCTAGAACCACGTTACTTACATAATGAGGCTATACAGCCTTCCAAAAATTAGGAGCAAATATCAAGCGAAAGATGCTGACGAGAATCGGCTATTCACCACCGTCGGTAGGTCTTTTTTTTTTTTTTTTTTTTTTTTTTTTCTTTATTGAATTTCAATTCCCCCCAAAGGGGGGCGGGCTGGCAGCAGCTTAGGACGCCGCTCTGCAGCCTACAGATTTTCTGACAAAGAGCAGGAGAATAAAGAATAATAAAAAACAGGCGATAAAATCGGGGACTTAGTGAGTAACAAGGTGAAAAGAAAATGGGGAAATTAAAACAAGCAACAGAGGGATGATGAGGCGAATAAAAATACATACGGAGCAGACAGGGAAAACAACAGACAGTTAAAAAAACACGGCGACAGTCTGGATTCTGTTCGCAAAGTATATAAAAGTCACACCCAGCGACAGCATGGTTTCTGTTCGCAACACAACACTGAATAGGCACTAGAACACAGCACGAAAAAGTCGGCAAAGGTGACACCACAGTCGAGAGCAGGTGGGGGAAACTGGACAGGAGATGGGAAAACAAAAGGGGGGAAAGGAGAGTAAAAGCGAAGGGGGGGGGGGAACCGGGAAAGGAGCTGATGGAGGATGAGGACCCATAAGAGGGGTAGGGGGCAGACGCGACAGGGAGGGGGGTAGGTAGAGGAGGGGAATACAAAAGGACTGGGGGGGAGAAGGGAGGTAGGGAGAGCCGTAGTGGGGAGGAAACAGGACGGAAGGGGGGGGGGAAGAGGGAGCCCAGGGAAAGGACAGAGGAAAGGAGGGGGAGGGAGGATCAGAGTTGATAGGAAGGATAAATGGAGGGAGAGAGGGCATCATCCGGGAGGGGGAGCTGACGGAAGCCACCTTGGGAAAGGAGATGGAGGGTGTAGAGATGGAGGGTAGGGGGGACACAACGGTGAAGACGTGGCAGGGGGCGAGGATGGGAGAGGAGAGGAGCAACCAGGGGGTGAGGGGGTTCAAGACGGCGGGAGGTGTAGAGGATGCAGATATGTTCGAGGAAGAGGAGCAGATGGGGGAAAGGAATGAGATCATAGAGGATCCGCGTGGGGGACGGGAGGCGGATACGGAAGGCGAGGCGGAGTGCATGACGCTCAAGGATCTGGAGGGACTGATAGAATTTGGGGGGGGGGCAGATATCCAGGCAGGACTGGCATAACAGAGGATGGGACGGATTAAGGATTTGTAGGTGTGGAGGATGGTGGAGGGGTGCAACCCCCATGTCCGGCCAGAGAGGAGTTTGAGGAGGCGGAGGCGGTCGTGGGCTTTGGATTGGATGGATCGGAGATGAGGGATCCAGGTGAGGTGACGGTCAATGGTGAGGCCAAGGTAGGTGAGGGTGGGGGTGAGACGGACAGGACGTGCGCAGACAGTAAGGGAGAAATCCAGGAGCCGGAAGGAGCGAGTGGTACGACCTTCGGTAGGTCGAATAAGGCATTTCTATATAGATGCAGAATTTGGTGAATCAGACGAGTAAAGACGTTTTTCCTATTCTTGTGCCACGTTCTATGTTTCGTTAATTGCAACCAGAACTAGCATTATGTCTGTATGTGATATTTTACGTTTAACATTCGGCTCGCGTTTGCATGTTCTAAGTAAGTAAAATTTATGCGTCTTGCTGCCACGGATGTACGGGTGGCGCCGGTAAGCGGCGGGAAGGGTAGTTACTTCACAAGACTAGCGAGCACCCTCACGTCGCACATGCGCAAAGCCGTGTCTCCCGTACGGCTGCAGAGAGGTGAATATTGGCAAATACAGGTGCGCGCGAATATTTGAAAGCTGTACATTCGGAAAGTCACAGCTGCGTTGTCAGTTTCACGTCCTAGATCAAGTTACTAATGCAACAGGAAGTGCCTCCTTAGGAATCCAGTTGGTGGTGTTACAGTTTTATTTTCATAAGGTGTTATTAGGATAATTTTATTTATGCTTCATTTTAGAGCGATATTCATTTCCTTACTCTAAACAGTATGCTGTCCCCAAGATCGTCTGTGAATGAAACTACAGTTCACAGGAACACGTGGTTAGTAAATGTGGCGTATTTGTTTCTGAAATGAGAGCTAGAACGCAGAGGAATACAATCTGCACTTCACTATTTTTAATAATATTTGAATAACAAAATAACGAGACACATTCGCACATCTAGATATGGGATATCCATGTACATATTTACACTCCTAAACGCAAAAGCAGCGGCAGAATAGTAATACCCAGTCAGCCTGGGCCGCAATTCGAAAGCGCAGTTTGGAGGACAGAGTTGGATGCACACAGAGTTCCTTCTTATTTACAGACTGAGTTGCACTTCTGTCATTGTGAATCTTTCACTCGCGAGAACGACCAACGTTGTCTTGCTTACAGACACTTTAGTGTCAGAGTATAGCTTCACTTCTCGTTCGTTGGACATGTGCCTAGAAGTAAAAGTTTTGTCTGCTATAGTTATACTCAGTTTATGAAGTTGTTTCACGACTGTTCATTGGAAGAAACTGTATACTTTAAGGTGTGGCATACAATTAACGCTTCGCATCCCTCTGGACGTAAACCACAGAACTACCAGTATTACTTTCAGTAACTACCTAAAACTGGAAATAGTGTTAATAAAAATTTCTTCTGGCGAATACAGCTTTCTGTCACGTAATCTTCCCACTTTAAAACAATGAAGCAAACGTTTCAAACATACAGGTCCCCGAACTCGCACACGCTACGTGGACATTCGAGCGCTGGAGATCATCGCCATCAGTGTCCCATGTGTGCCGTCGTGTTTAGTGTTCAGTGTTCACCGTCGCACTCCATCGTTCACCTGTGCCATCGCCATCTTCAGTGTTAGTGCGTCGTGTCAACAGTTTGTAGTGTGGATTATCGTCGAGTGTGAACGGCTCCGTGTTTGTCTTTATGTGTCTACTGTTTTATTACCCACCGTTATGTCACTTCTGTATATCCTTTCTGTTGTTTATTTATCTACTCTATGACTGAAGAGCGGCGTAACATGCTGCTGACAGCCTACCTGTTTGTACGGGTTTGAAAATAACAATAAAGAAAAAAATTCAAAAATAGAGGTCAAGAAAAGAGCAAATAAGAAAATATTGTGCTGCTTTTTCATATAATGATAAAAGCTGAAACTTAGCCAGTTCCTCAATAATAAGATATGTTATTTAGATTTTATATGAACTCATAGTAAACCATTTTCTAAATCATATAATTTTACGTTCCAGTTTCCGTTTTAAATTTATTTTTAACGCTATATCTGGCAATATTCCTGAACCTTCTTCGATCGTGTTTGTACTTTTTTTAGCGTTTTTATGTAACCAAGAAAGAAACACATCAGTTTATTTTTTTTAAATTTTAATATGGCACCATTCAGAAATTATAACAAGCATGAAAATAAACTTATGCCCTATCAATTCCAAATGGATGTAAGAGCGAACAAATGAATCTTCATGAAAATCAGAAAAACTGACTGGAGCACCTCTTTCATTTCACATTAAATGATGCAAATCCTTACATAGTATAGAAGTGTATGTGTGTTTATATGTACGTATATTCCACACCTCCTAACCACTGCATAGATTTCAACCAAACCTAATACACACATTTTTTAGTGTCTGGATAGAATCACTGAGGGCCACCTGCCTCTCAAAGAGGTGGGGGGAGGGGGGGGGTGGTGAAAAAGTAGCGTTACTCATGACGCGTAAATAGCCTGACTAGATACGTCCAGCATGTGAGAATTAGAGCACTTAGTGACTTACAGCCAACTTTACACATAATTTCAAACATTTGCGAGACTTTTTCTCGCTGACAGCTCCCACTAAACGATGAAAGGAATTACATTATCCTTTAACATCATTTTCACTGTTCATACGGTAAAACTCCGGCAATAGGAATGATATTTTAACTTATTTCTTATTTACTACCAACTCTATTTAGATGACATTTCGCAGACAGTATTCACATACATCACTGAATGTACAGTCACGCTCAAAGGTATCAGAACGACCAGAATTACATTTCGCCTGATTCGCATGCAACCCAAATAACGCAGCTGCCTAGCAGCTCCTCTAATCGCTCCTTGGTACAGTCTTTTGACTATTGAAAATGGTTCCAGCAATTCACCACTAGAAAACTCTGCTCTGTATCGCAATAACTCAAGATGTCAAGTAATACCACGATACTAGAAATATCAGGGAACATCTTATCACAGGTAAGACTGTCCTTAAGACTTGTAAGCTCACAATTATTGCAATAAATGACATACCCGAAATGTTACCACTCATTATTACGTCAGATAGGCAATGCACGTAGTAAGTTCGTCGTATTCATGATTTCCTCTTCAAAGTAACATACCGTACTTGTTATTTAACACAAAATGACATTAAAAATTTAAGTTATTCACGAGCACCTAGTTGAGAATGTGTACAAACTTCAAATGACACGACGAACCGCCTCGTTCTGCACATTGATTCAAACCCAGGTCATGCAGACTAAGATTTCGTGACTGACGGATACTAACAGTCATTCCTGACTAGGCATACAGAGAGTGATATACCCTGATTTTAGACAGTATCAGTTAGCAAATATCAACTTTAAATTACATAACGTAATCATTTTTAACGGACGCGAATTCCTACCCAACATCTATTGTCCCTGTTAACGAACTACGAGAGATATTAAATATTGCTTCTACACCAGAAACTTACTTGAAATGCCGTGAGGTAAAGTTTTGTGTCGGACATGGATTCGAACCCAGAACCTAATAGGATTGATATCGAAGCACAATCAACTGTGACATATCGGATTTTTTCGGCAGTAGCTAGACGTTTTAACTGAAATGACGAGACGAGAGAATAATTTTTTTCCTTCCCACGGCTCCAACCCGGCACCTATCGCTGTTATAGTCTAGAGAAAACGAACGTTAAATATGGGTTTGCTACACCAGCAGCGGCGTGTGAGCATTTTTGAACTAGAAATAACATGACGAATAGTTCAGTGTTAACTGGAAATCGAACCTCACAAATATCGTTGTTGACTACACACCAAGAGACGTCGGCTACCGAAGCTACCACCAGCAGCTCGAAATAACATCCATGAACTTACAGTGATCTCTCAAATAGTTCTGTGTCTCACTGGGAGTCAAAATCGTCAGATATCGTTAGTGTTGACAACGAATGAAAATGCATTAAAAATCCAAACAATTATCCACCAGCAGGTAGGTTCTCTCATGTTACAGCTTGATAATACATAATGAAAACTTTAATGCCGGGCCAGGATTCGAACCCATACACGCGCAATATGTGGAGATGTTGAGGAATCTGCAGTTTTGAACAAACAACAAATAGTAATCGAGCTGTATTGTCACGAAGGGGTCAATTTCCGCGTTAAGGGCGGTCTGAATTGCATTTCCAGTTCATAACCAATTTTATCGACACACAGAAGCTCAAATAAAAGATGGAATAAGTGTCCTGTGACCCTACATAGCGTTTGTTTCGCCACTAAATATAAATAACTAGAATAAGAAAGGTTACTGGTGATAGTTTCTACATGTCGTTACTCCTGGCTTTATTGAGGTTCAACCTAACGTCTACTTGGTAAAGAAGGAATATCATGTTCAATGCGAATTTCACACCACAATGCCATTATACTTTCTTCACTTGTCGTAGCCCAAACAGATTAGAATCTGTCTCTCCCTATTAAAAATCATCAGCAGAAGTTGGAATCAAACCCAGACCATGATGATACGAACTTATCAGCCATCCAACAGACCACCAAGTCCACTTCTCTGAGACTCATTATTCTATCATAACACTGTTGCGGCACACTCGTCGAGAATTGTGACACATAGGCTCCCTGTAGAGGTTTTGCAGCATTTTCAGTACATTCATTTACTACGTTGACAGAATCGCCATGAACTAGCTGCCTCGGCTAGCCAGTGCATACATTCGACTCCATTTTGTAATCACCGAAATAAAATCACGTAACTGCCACCTACACAGAACTGCCGACAGTGTAGGATGCATAAATTTAAATAGGAAGTGTTCCTTTCCATTTGAGGTACTCTATTGCGCTATCTGTTTGTTGGAAACGTCGTGCAGTGCAAAAGAAAAGCTGTAACTGGTTGTCTCTCAGAAGAATATGCATTATCTCACAGCACTGTGGAATGCGGGATTTCTGGTGGAACTATTGTTGACTCAGGAGCCGCTGTAGTTACATGACAGCTAGTAACGTTACAGTAAGCGTCGCGCACCGTAGATAAGACGTCGCCGTTTCTATTACATTCGCTGCTACATTTTTTCAAATGCAATTCTGCTGTCTGCTGAAGTTATCAATTTAATGGAACTTTGAACATAATGCCCTTCACTTCTCAACCCAAATTAGCCTCATGTTGATAAAGGGCTAACTTCTGTGACATTTTGTTCTTTTCAGGTTTAATAACAGCCAGGCAGCAAATGCATCTCGAAGCTTTTGTATTATGTATGGGGAGAGCGCATCGTGCCAAAACAGTCAGAAAAGTATTTTGAACATTATCTGTCGTCTGGTAGCGGCATTTTATTCTTCTTCAAACCTTGTTTGACAGCTTTCACTCAGTACAAGTTTTCTACATGCATTTAATCAAACTGCAAGTGCATTGTCATACTGTTATAGATAACATCAGAGAATTCGCATATATCGGGAATGATTTTTTTCTCTCATGTTTAGGATGTTTTAACAACACTAAAGGAAACCTTACCAAATTGTGCACTATATTATAAGAAATGAAATAAAAATACCCACGATCACCTTACGACGAAAGTCTGTTTTAATAAAACTGAGTATCTGTGCAGAAGCTTGTCTCTGTCGGCATGAATTAGTAAAATACTACTCACTTAGATTTCGATTGGGTCTTTGTTTAATCGGTATGCTGTGTCATACTCAACAGGTTTTCAAATGTGGCATTTCATTAATAAAGTTATGTTTTCCTAGAAACCCAAAATTTGCTTGTCAGCAACGGAAAGAGGCATTACCTATTGTGCAGCATTGTAAGCTTTTCACCACTGCACTATGAGCTGAAAGTATTTTCTCGCGATTTCCTTATCGGTGTTTGATCTGACTGCTTGTAGCTCTTTCACAGAAGGGATAAAAACGTTACAGTCAGCGAGACTGGAACCACGAATCTTATCAGACACTTTTTCACAGGTCAGCATGTCACCACAGAGCTAGCTAATGACTATGTATTGTGCCTTTCTCTTACGAGGCCAATAGCGGCTAGAATTTTTTTTTCCTTTATTGTTATTTTAATACCTAAACAACAGGTAGGCTGTCAGCGGCATGCTACGCCGCTCTTCAGCCATAGTGTTGACAGTAACAGAACACAGAATGGAGAATGGAGAATCAGAATGAACATAGTGATGTGCAAAAAAGAGTGGTCACAGATATACAAAAAACAGGGAGCCGTTCACAGTCGACGATAACGACACTGAAAACACGTTGACACGGGGCACAGAACACTGGTGAATCCGACGGCACAAGTGAACGTGACGGCGGACACTAAATAACACAAAACGACGTCACACACTAGAGACACAGCTGGCGATGATCTCCGGTGCGCTAATGTTCACTGAGCGGGTGCGAGTCCGGGGACCTGCCAAGAGAGGAGGAGGGGGTGGGTGGGTGTGTGGGAGAGGGAAAGGGTAGAGCAGAGAAGCCATGGGCAGGGGAGATAGGGGAAGGAGGAAGGGGGAGGGGAAGCCTGGGGGAAGAGGGGAGGAGGAAGGGGATGGGGGAAAAGGAAAAAGAAAGGAAGGGAAGGTAGGGAGGGTGCCTAAAGGAAAGGACACAGGAAGTGGGGGAGTGAGGATCAAAGCTGATAGGAGGGGTAGATGGAGAGGAGGAGGACAGCATCAGGGAGGGGGAGCTGGCGGAAGCCACCTTGGGAGAGGGTAAGGAGGGTGGAGAGATGGAGACCGGGTGGGACGTGGGAATACAGGCGCGGCAGCGGGCGGGGGTGGGAGAGGATCGGGGACACGAGCGGGTGAGGAGGATCGAGTTTGTGTGAGGTGTACAGGATCCGTATTCTTTCAAGGAGAAGGAGGAGGTGGGGGAAGGGGATGAGATCGTACAGGATCCGCGTGGGGGAGGGGAGACGGATGCGATAGGCGAGGCGGAGAGCATGGCGTTCAAGGATTTGGAGGGATTTATAAAAGGTAGGGGGGGGGGGGGCGGAGATCCAAGCTGGAAGGGCGTAACAAAGGATAGGGTGGATGAGGGATTTATAGGTGTGGAGGATGCTGGAGGGGTCCAGACCCCACGTACGGCCGGAGAGGAGCTTGGGGAGACTGATTCGGGAGTGTGCCTTGGCTTGGATTGTCCGAAGGTGGGGAGTCCAGGAGAGACGACGGTCGAGGGTGACGCCAAGGTACGTAAGGGTGGGAGTGAGGGCGATAGGACGGCCTTAGATGGTGAGATAGAAATCAAGGAGGCGGAAGGAAGGGGTGGTTTTGCCTACAATGATCGCCTGGGTTTTGGAGGGATTGACCTTGAGCAACCACTGGTTGCACCAAGTGGTGAACCGGTCAAGATGGGATTGGAGAAGGTGTTGGGAGCTCTGCAGGGTGCGGGCAAGGGCAAGGAAGGCGGTGTCATCGGCAAACTGGAGAAGGTGGACGGGGGGCGTCGGCGGCGGCATGTCCGCCGTGTACAGAAGGTACAGAAGGGGGGAGAAGACGGAGCCTTGGGGCACACCGGCAGAGGGGAAAAAGGTGTAGGAATCTGTGTTATGGATGGTGACATAGGAAGGACGGCGGGAGAGAAAGGAGCCGATCAGACGGACGTAGTTAATGGGAAGGGCGAAGGTTTGGAGCTTGAAGAGGAGACCGGAATGCCATACGCGGTCATAAGTACGTTCGAGGTCCAGTGAGAGGAAGATTGCGGAGCGACGGGAATTAAGCTGGTCGGAAAGGAGATGAGTGAGGTGAAGGAGAAGGTCGTCGGAAGAGAAGGACGGCCGAAAGCCACACTGGGTAACGGGAAGGAGGCGGTGCTGGCAGAGATGCTGGTGGATGCGTCGGGTGAGGATAGATTCCAGGACCTTGCTGAAGACCGAGGTAAGGCTGATGGGACGGTAGGAGGAGACGGCGACGGCGGTTTGCCAGGTTTAAGGAACATTAGAAGACGGGAGGTTTTCCACAGGTCGGGGTAGTAACCGGTGGACAGGACTACATTGTAGAGCCTGGCCAGAGTGGAGAGGAAAGAGACAGGAGCTTTACGAAGGTGACGGTAGGTGACACGATCGTGAAGCGGCTAGAACTCGTCAACCGCTATTTAAAGGACGAGATTAGTTGCGATTTCCATGTTCAACGACTTTCCTGGGCTGAAAACCGTAAATTTACAATCTTTTGTTACACCTCAAGCAATCATAGCTCAGATTATTCAATGGAAATGATAGGAAAAATCAAGTGACCTTTGACGCTTAATTCCGTGCACACCAGGAAGTAACTCGTCGATCATAGAGTTGCCAAACATACCTTGCCTTGTTGCAAAATCTCAGTTACAGTACCAGCAGGAGGAAGACGAACCGATGTGATCCTACAGTGGGCTGGGAAGTGACCATAGATGGCACCTCAAAGACGCGGCTGCTACGGCCTGGAATACGTAAAGCGTCTGATTCACATTTCTGTAACTAGGTTTAGGGACGGGAGCGCAGTTACTAATATTACTCAGAACTGACTGCGAACTAAGCATCATAAATCAGTAACACTCATAGTCGTTTTTATGTATCTTTCGTAACTGCACTCAAAACTATGAAACTCATTCATGGACGTTTTCGTGCCTCGCCGATAGTCAAGCACACCAAACAAATAAAAAGAAGAGAGCGAAAAGGTAGCGAAAAATAAAAAAAGATTGAGAGAGAAGGTAAAAAATTAGAGTAAGGAAATTGAATACCAGTATGTAAGGAAATCTTTCATTAAAATGACACGTTCCACATCATTACGAAATGTCGTATTCAAGATCTATGGAACAAGTATTAATCTAATCTAATAATATCATTTTGCTAACTAGCCGTGAAGTGTCATGAATTATCGAAATATTCGCCAATATCAGTAACCAAATCTAAACTTAAAAATAAAAGACAGTTTTTGTAATAAACCGGGACTAATATCAAGACCCTTTCATCCCTGTTAACTAACCACGAAAGATGTCTAATATACCTCCATTCTGAAGTAACAAAATGTGTATGCATTTAAAGATGAAGCGCATGAAGTTCTGTGACGGAGATACGAACCCGACACGTAATCGGATTGTTAAGTATGCAAAATCAAACGTTATGTATCGGTTTTTCTTACCAGCTGCTAGGTGTTTGAATCTAAAATAAGGATACACATTCTTGTGCCTGAGCGACAATCGAACCGCACTCCTATCGTTCTTCTTTATCGTCCACGAATATAGCTTAAGTATCAATTGCTTACTCAGCAACAGTAAGATGTGTGCGTGGTTGACCAGACATTGTACATAAACAGACATTAAAAATACACGTCAATTTTCACTAGTAGGCCGGAGTGCACGTGATAAGGCTTGAAATGAAGTTATGAATATTTTGTACTGGATCAGGATTCGGACCATGACACTTACATTTGGAGGAGACCTAGCGAAGTTTGCCGTCTTGGAAAAAGGAACGAATTTATTTAACTATACTGTTCCGAGAGGTTCAGATTCTCGAAAGAGGAGATACGAATTCGAATCACAGTCCAGCACCAAATTTTTCAACGTCTCTAGCTCAATCAAGTACAAGCAAAATAAGAGCCCTGTTCCTTTAAATGGCGTCGCGCGGGATTAGCCGAGCGGTCTCAGGCGCTGCAGTCATGGACTGTGCGGCTGGTCCCGGCGGAGGTTCGAGTCCTCCCTCGGGCATGGGTGTGTGTGTTCGTACTTAGGATAATTTAGGTTAATTAGAATGAATGCTTAGGGACTTATGAACTTAGCAGTCAAGTCCCATAAGATTCCATACACACAACCCTTTAAATGGCTATCGGTTCATCAAATAAAACAAAATTTTCCAATGTAAGTAAGTTTACTGGTGACTGCATTTCTGTTTACCATGACCTCCAACTATGTCATTTCCCAACGTAAACCGTCTCGGCCCAGTTGGGAATGAAAGAACGTGATGTTTAATGCGGAATCTGGATTATACCATCTTTCTCCTGAGGTTACCAAAGGTAAAGTACATCTGTTTGTGCCTCTTAAAAGTAAATGCCTGAACCCACGCATTGCACCTGTGATAGTTCGTTCCACCAGACCATTGTGGCCACATTTTCCAGCCCCAGGAGTGTGCTGTAACGGATGATGTGCTTGGCTTACAAAATTAGTCACGGTGGACAAAATGCGAGTCTATTAAACGGTTAAGTAGAAGCAAGCCTCAGACGCGCAGATTATGCTATTCTCATTTCAGCAGGATGTCATGACTCTTCTAGTCATCATAGCCTCGATGCGAAGCCATTTTGAAATTTTCACTAATTAAAGACATTTCTTAGTTTGAGGAATTCCTCTTTGAAGTGTGAAGTTACCGGATAATTCGATTATTAACGTCATTGTTACTATCGTTTCCTTCATATCGCTGCTGGAACACATGTGCTTGAAGATCGTTTAAGGCCTTTTGGTCATAATAGAAGTAGTTGCCAAAGAACGGGTTCTTTCCCTGTCTACAGAACCCTTTTCGTGCTAATATCAAACATCAGCAGTTACTCGTAGATTACGTTAATACTACAGTAACTGGTGAAGACGTAACCTGATAACATAAACACGCTGCCTTTCTTCGGTTACTTGCGACTAGAAATTGCTGTAGAATACCGCGAAACCAAAAGCCAAGGGATCGTACTGCCTTCTGCTATATGTCGCTGTCAGTTCTTCCATATGATTTGGTCGACGTGACCTGTTTTCAAGTTGTGTATGACAGAGAATGTTTTAGAAAATCAATTGTTTTCCACTGCAAGAAGCAGAAAGATTTTCATTCTAAGCTATCCAAGATCAAAATTTTCGCAATATTAGTTCAAATTGAATATTCGATTCTATAGTGTAGGAAAGTATTTCACAGTTGCAAAATCCGCATCCCACTCATTGTCCTTAGACTTAGTCGCTGACCATAAATTCTAGCTCAGGTGACACCACTTTAAGCAACCTTATGTAGCGAAGACTATTTGCCAGTGCTCTCTCTCACCGGAAGATTTGCATTTCACTCATTGGGCTCCATAAGTACACTGTAACAGTAATTTCTGTGTGTATGCAATGCATAGGGATTGTAGAAGTTAGTGGTTTCTTCTGTATGCAATATGCCTGACCCAAACGGGCCCTTTATCATTACAGGCCCTGGGCGGTGCAACATCATACTGACAATAGTAATGTGCTTATATAGACAACCTCGCTGTTCGTTTTACCAGATTTTGTAATCATTTAAATAAAACAACATGACCTTCCAGTGGGAGACATTTCGTCCCCTTTTTCCTTCTGTGAAATTTGTCAGTAAGCTTTTTGCCTTCCAACCAGCGAAATGCGGTAGAGTACTTCCGGTAAACGATTCATAAACCACGATTTAGTGCCGTTAAGACGATTTCTTTAAACATTGACGTAGCTGAAGGAATTTAGTTTCTTCTTAAATCGCCTTATGCAGCAACGTTCACAGATATCTCAAATAGGAAAAGCTCTTTATTCAGGTACGAAGGTTGTAAAACAAACTTCCCACAATTTTGTGTCAGGTTGATCTTTTCTTCTGATGGCACTCCATAAGCATTTTGTCTAAGAGGTATCACAAGTAATCCTCCTGTAGCTGTGGGAATCATTGGTTGAAAACGAGATTAACACCAGTGGGTACAGTACTGCTAAATGTTTAAAATGATTATCAACCTAAGTCTGAGTTCATCCACAAACAGAGGCGTATTTATAATATTGAAGCTAGACTGTGTATCCTTGTCTTCCTTGACTGGGCACTGGAAGGCGCTGACACACACTTATACAATACAATGAATACTTGTAACGCTATATTTAACGCTGCTCTCATAAACTAATTTTGTTTTCTAATTCTTCTTGTTCTCAAGCGTGCAATATGTGTTGCAGATACAGTCAGAGGGAAAAACTGACTGCCGAGTCGTTCACGTGAGGTGGAATATACAGTCGTGCTCCCTTTTGAATTCTATGTTCGGCAGTATGCTCGATGTGTTAACATTGTAGACTGTTACATTTCCCGGAGGAACTCTTCAACATCTACATCTACATACATGCTCCGCAATCCACCATACGGTGCGTGGCGGAGGGTACCTCGTACCACAATTAGCAACTTCTCTCTCTGTTCCACTCCCAAACAAAACGAAGGGAAAACGACTGCCTGTATGCCTCTGTACGAGCCCTAATCTCTCTTATGTTATCTTTGTGGTCTTTCCGCGAATTATAAGTTGGCGGCAGTAAAATTGTACTGTAGTCTGCCTCAAATGCCTGCCGCGGTGGCCGTGCGGCTCTAGGCGCTTCAGTCCCGAGCCGCGCTGTTGCTACGATCGCAGGTTCGAATCCTGCCTCGGGCATGGGTGTGTGTGATGTCCTTAGGTTAGTTAGGTTTAAGTAGTTCTAAGTTCTAGGGGACTGATGACCACAGCAGTTGAGTCCCATAGTGCTCAGAGCCATTTGAGCCAGCCTCAAATGCTGGTTCTCTAAATTTCCTCAGTGTCGATTCACGAAAATAACGCCGCCTTTCCTCTAGAGACTCCCACCCGAGTTCCTGAAGCATTTCCGTAACACTCGCGTGATGATCAAACCTACCAGTAACAAATCTAGCAGCCCGCCTCTGAATTGCTTCTATGTCCTCCCTCAATCCGACCTGATAATGATCCCAAACGCTCGAGCTGTACTCAAGAATAGGTCGTATTAGTGTTTTATATGCGGTTTCCTTTACAGATGAACGACATCTTCCCAAAATTCTACCAATGAACCGAAGACGACTATCTGCCTTTCCCACAACTGCCATTACATGCTTGTCCCACTTCATATCGCTCTGCAATGTTACACCCAAATAATTAATCGACGTGACTGTGTCAAGCACTACACTACTAATTGAGTATTCAAACATTACAGAATTCTTTTTCCTATTCATCTGCATTAATTTACATTTATTTAAATTTAGAGGTAGCTGCCATTCTTTACACCAATCACAAATCCGGTCCAAGTCATCTTGTATGCTCCTACAGTCACTCAACGACGACACCTTCCTGTACACCACAGCATCATCAGAAAACAGACGCACATTTCTATCCACCCTATCCGAAAGATCATTTATGTAGATAGAAAACAACAGCGGACCTACCACACAACCCTGGGGCACTCCAAATGATACCCTCACCTCCGATGAACACTCACCATCGAGGACAACGTACTGGGTTCTATTACTTAAGAAGTCTTGGAGCCAGTCACATATTTGGGAACCAATTCAATATGCTCGTACCTTAGTTAGGAGTCTGCAGTGGGGCACCGAGTCAAATGCTTTCCGGAAGTTGAGGAATATGGCATCCGTTTGATACCCTTCATCCATGGTTCGCAAGATATCATGTGAAAAAAGGGCGAGTTGCGTTTCGCAGGAGCGATGCTTTCTAAAGCTGTGCTGATGCATGGACAGCAACTCTTGACTGCAGTCTGAGTACGTCACTCTTGTCTATGACTATAGTCTTGAGGTAAAACGCGAGACTAACTAATACGACGTCTGGTAACCAAAATCACACGTTGACAGAATATTTATTGCCCCTTTCCTCTCGGTGCTGAAGCTGTGAGTATAATTCAAGCGAATCTACAATATACCTGTATTTCGCTTTCTCTAACATTGGTAATAACGGTTTGGTTCAGATTTCTTGGCTGACCATCTGCCTCTGAACACCACTTGTGTCCGAGTTCTTTGGGACCCATTTGCTGCCTAATGGCGGGGGCTGAGGCACTGCTCTGCCTCGCCTCCTGCCGACGTCTGCTCCACTCCTCACTCTCGACGATGTAAACCTTTAATGTTGTTGAGGGGTGACCCATAAAATCTGTCTACGATTTGTGTTTCACACTCGATAGCAATGGAGGCACAAAACCGTTTTTATTTAATGAGTTTTATTACACTAGTATGCAATACATCAATGTGGCATGGAATTAATTTCATTGTTTCTGATCCAGTGCGCTATAATTAAAGCGTCACATCCTGTTCTTTTTGCTTTCACAGCAGATTCTTCAAATAATTTATTTTTGTCATGGATTCATGTGTGTCCAGGCACAGAGAGTAAATTCAATGTAATATGTTTCTTTCTTTGATTCCCTATTGTAAATGGATGCGAAACATTGTGTCAATACCTTTCAGAACCTGCTCTATAGCTACTAAGGCAAATCGCTTGTTTTGAGGTCCATACATTAAATAATGGAGAAGTGAACGCTGTTTAAAAGTGATATTTAAAATATTCAATTGGATTTAAAGCGACAAAATTGCCCATATTTGAAGCTACCCATAGAAAAAGTAAGTTGCTAGAGCCGCTGTTGGCAAACGTCTGCAGAAAGTTCCTGAATGCTACTGTGGAAATTTAGCGTAGAGGCCCTGTAGTAACCAAGAAGTTCCTTTCCTTCATACTTATCACCCTGGCATATGAGCCTTAAGAGAAGAACAATATTGAATTTTGAATCGTTGATGGTCGATTCGAATTTCTTCAGAGACGCTTGTATTGTGAAGCAGCTTGGCAGTCAGAAAGCCGAGATCGATGACCATTAACACAACTTACTGTGTCGAGCTACCAAGAGGATTTGATGTGTAATGGTTTTCTCCTGATATCGATATATAATTTTATCTAGAAATTCGCAGCCCCATAAAATAAATCAGAAAAAAAGCTTGCACATGCTGGCCCCTAACATGGTTAGAACTGATGACTCCTTGAACCGTTGCGACACGAGACATGGGCGGTACCACAGGGCTACGGACACACTGCTGCCAGCATGCCTCTCTCATCCTGACGTTGGTCGCTCAGCCTCATACTGCATCGTGAAAGATAGAAAAAGTTGTCACTTACGTGAAGAATAGCATTTCTTTAGCCAAAAAATTGAATTTTCTGTCTCAGTGTCTTAGATTACATGAGGATTATATAGCACAAGTCATTCAAATGGAAAGGGAACATCACATAAATTTAGCGAGTCAATTCAGTACCATATGCGGAAGTGATTGCACTGTCACAGTGTTGCCAAATGTTTGTGACGATGTTGCCAATTCTCAGCTGTGGTAGGAACAGCTCTGTAGCGTTATGGGAGGAGCATCCTGTGCTCATGTCATAGGAGGATACGGAGAGGAGGCACGGGCTTTGGTTAATATGCAGCGTTTTCTCCTACCAGTTGCGTCAAACATTCAGGTTTGTAATCTTCCATCATCATTACAGTTTCCCACAAAATATATACGAATAAAACACCTACCTTGTTACTTTGTGATAATGATTATTTCAGTACAATTAAAAGTCTTTGGAAATCAACTTTGCCCACCTGTCACGAAACGTAAGGCAACAAACACTTTGCACCTCGAAATCGATTGCATCTATGTGCAGTCTTGTGATCATACAAGTAGAATTTCATGAATTGCACGAGAATGTAGAAAAATGTTGGTGCAAATGGAAGCTGTAAGAAACATAGTTAACATATTATTCTGTACCACGTAATAATTCATTTGAAAATTCAGAAGAGAAGAAACTAAAAATTATGCCCATTAAGACAGAAACTAAAGTGCAGATGCGGGCACTGTGCAGATCTGCGCTTTTTCATCTTCAGATCTATAAAAATAATGTATACTAACCAGCGTATTCATTGCTTTCGTTATGTTTCCCTCTTGTTTAGTCTTCTAGTGGTGAACTGGATCCACACCCATGAGTCTGATTGTTTCTTTGTATCCATCCATCTACTATCTTTGTGTGTTATGCTTCGGTGTTCAAAAAACAAAATGTTATGCCTGCTCCCACGAGGTATTACAACGAGGTTACAAGAAGGCTAACCAATTATAATCAAAATACAGTGAGACGCCTATTTGTCTGTCGTCATGGTGTTAAGTCGACAGAAATATTTGGGTGTTATTGCCGTCATAACCGGCATTCCGTTGTCGTCTTCTCTTATTGAGATTTTCATATTACCCTGAACACAAGACGCCGAGATAAATGTGTATATTCTCCGTGACGAAACATCCCACATTCCATTCATCCAGATCTATTCGTTAAGTGCATCGGCAGCAATGAGTGATAGGAAAGCAGTAGTGAGGTGGCGAATAGCAATAAACATTGTAGTAATAACAAATCAGTAATCAAGGATGTTTACGGCATTACAGATGATTAACAAAATAACCAAGAAAGCCTGAGTGTTTAATTGGACCACTGCAAAGGTGTTCTTCGCACTTTGTTACTGAATCCTGTTCTGGTTGTTTGCAGAGAGAAAAGAAATAACCCTGTAGCCATACATATCGCTAGTACAACGAGATATTACCTATCAACTAACCTTGCTTTACATGACGAGACGAGCATGGCGTCACCGAGCTGATATTTGAAATATATTTCTGTTTTCTCTCTCTCTCTCTTTTTATTTTTATGTTTTGAGGAAATCAGCGAGAAGCGCAAATAATAAGCAAATAGGCATATAACCTGTTTACAGATATTTTCATTGGGATACATAATGGGAAAATACAAATTTTAAGTGTATTATTGCGTAATTCCAGTTATTGACAGTCTATTCGTGAGCTTGCTCGCATTCAGTGGGGTGAAACCGATCACAGAAGCAAGCAAAACATAAATATTTCTTGCAGCATGGGCAACACACAAACGAAATCAAGCTGCACTGATGTGTTGTCCGGTATACTGCACGAAAACATATCTGATTCATGTTGTTAAATACAGCTCTATCAGATATCAATTTGGATGCGTACCAAGTGTATAAAAGTGTATCTTGAGATCTAAGGAGCTGCAGTCATGGACTGTGCGGCTGGTCCCGGGGGAAGTTCGAAACCTCCCTCGGGCATGAGTGTGTGTGTTTGTCCTTAGGATAATTTAGGTTAAGTAGTATGTAAGAAGAAAGATTAAGGAAATGCAAACCTACGTTTCTAGCATTTGTAGACTTAGATAAAGCATTTGACAATGTTGACTGGAATACTCTCTTTCAAATTCTAAAGGTGGCAGGGGTAAAATACAGGGAGCGAAAGACTATTCACAATTTGTACAGAAACCAGATGGCAGTTATGAGAGTCCAGAGGCATGAAAGGGAAGCAGTGGTTGGGAAGGGAGTGAGACAGGGTAGTAGCCTCTCCCCGATGTTATTCAATCTGTATATTGAGCAAGCAGTAAAGGAAACAAAAGAAAAATTCGGAGTAAGTATTAAAAACCATAGAGAAGAAATAAAAACTTTGAGGTTCGCCAATGACATTGTAATTCTATCAGAGACAGCAAAGGACTTGGAAGAGCTGTTGAACGGAATGGACAGTGTCTTGAAAGGAGGAAATAAGATGAACATCAACAAAAGCAAAACGAGGATAATGGAATGAAGTCGAATTAAGCCAAATGATGCTGAGGGAATTAGATTAGGAAATGAGACGCTTAAAGTAGTAAATGAGTTTTGCTATTTGGGGAGCAAAATAACTGACGATGGTCGAAGTAGAGATGATATAAAATGTAGACTGGCAATGGCAAGGAAAGCGTTTCTGAAGAAGAGGAATTTGTTAACATCGAGTATAGATTTAAGTGACAGGAAGTCGTTTCTGAAAGTATTTGTATGGGGTGTAGCCATGTATGGAAGTGAAACATGGACCATAAATAGTTAGGACAAGAAGAGAACAGAAGATTTCGAAATGTGGCGCTACAGAAGAATGCTGAAGATTAGATGGGTATATCACATAACTAATGATGAAGTATTGAATAGAATTGGGGAGAAGAGGAGTGTGTGGCACAACTTGACAAAAAGAAGGGACCGGTTAGTAGGACATGTTCTGAGGTATCAAGGGATCACAAATTTAGCATTGGAGGGCAGCGTGGAGGGTAAAAATCGTTGAGGGAGACCAAGAGATGGATACACTAAGCAGATTCAGTAATATGTACGTTGCAGTAAGTACTGGGATATGAAGCAGCTTGCACAGGATAGGGTAGCATGGAGAGCTGCATCAAACCAGTCTCAGGACTGAATACAACAACAACAACAACAACAACAACAGTGTGTAACTTTAGGGACTGATGACCTTAGCTGTTAAGTCCCATAAGATTATGGGATATGAAGCAGCTTGCACAGGATAGGGTAGCATGGAGAGCTGCATCAAACCAGTCTCAGGACTGAATACAACAACAACAACAACAGTGTGTAACTTTAGGGACTGACGAACTTAGCTGTTAAGTCCCATAAGATTTCACAAGCATTTGAACATATATCTTGAAATACGCAGAAAGTCACATAGAGGTATTCGACTGAAACATAGCTATGACCAAGATTGTAACTGGGGTCGACAGAATCGTCGTTTACCACCCTGACAACTCGAGCGGTAACAGTGCTCGACCGGGTACTTACGTTTACTGGTATCAAAGCTACAGCATGAAAGCACAAAAATGTTAATAACCCGAAGATCATTAACATTAGAACCCATAGAAAGTAAAGCAGTCATCAGTCAGAACAGTGGGGCGTTAATAGGCACGGTCTTGTTGGAGGTGGTATGCCATTGCTTTCCTCCGACATTTGATTTGAATTACCTAGCAAGTTAATAGGTGAACCAATAGTTTAATGTGGCTTTCGGATCACAGTGCAACTAGGCATTTTTGACATCAACGAACACTGCCCGATGGGAAATAAGTGTAAAATGACACATAAAATTCGTAATCCTGAAGAGGGAATGAACCTGACACCTTGGTATCCGTAGTCGTATTCTTCTTCACTTTGGCACCATGCAACTACTGCTGTGAGTTCTACTTGGCATTAAAATTAATGATTTCCCATTTGTGCCAGCGTTGGCACTTGCGTGTCCCTTAGGAGACCTTCCTTTTGGGATTACCCTGGTATACGTATGTGTAAACGCCTTTCGATGCCCACTCAAGTAAGACAAGGATACACAGTCTAGCTTCAATATTATAAATACGCCTCTGTTTGTGGATGAACTCAGACTTAGGTTGATAATCATTTTGGTATCCGTAGTCGTATTCTTCTTCACTTTGGCACCATGCAACTACTGCTGTGAGTTCTACTTGGCATTAAAATTAATGATTTCCCATTTGTGCCAGCGTTGGCACTTGCGTGTCCCTTAGGAGACCTTCCTTTTGGGATTACCCTGGTATACGTATGTGTAAACGCCTTTCGATGCCCACTCAAGGAAGACAAGGATACACAGTCTAGCTTCAATATTATAAATACGCCTCTGTTTGTGGATGAACTCAGACTTAGGTTGATAATCATTTTGAACATTTAGCAGTACTGTACCCACTGGTGTTAATCTCGTTTTCAACCAATGATTCCCACAGCTACAGGAGGATTACTTGTGATACCTCTTAGACAAAATGCTTATGCAGTGCCATCAGACGAAAAGATCAACCTGACACAAACTGTGGGAAGTTTGTTTTACAACCTTCGTATCTTGGATAAAGAGCTTTTCCTATTTGAGATATCTGTGAACGTTGCTGCATAAGGCGAGTTAAGAAGAAACTAAATTCCTTCAGCTACGCCAATGTTTAAAGAAATCGTCTTAACGGCACTAAATCGTGGTTTATGAATCGTTTACCGGAAGTACTCTGCCGCATTTCGCTGGTTGGAAGGCAAAAAGCTTACTGACAGTTTTCACAGAAGGAAAAAGGGGACGAAATGTCTCCCACTGGAAGGTCATGTTTTATTTAAATGATTGCAAAATCTGGTAAAACTAACAGCGAGGTTGTCAATATAAGCACATTACTGTTATCAGTATGATGTTGCACCGCCCAGGGCCTGTAATGAGAAAGGGTCCGTTTGGGTCAGGCATATTGTATACAGAAGTGGAAGAGAGAGCACCACTAAATTCTACAATCCCTATGCATTGCATACACACAGAAATTACTGTTACAGTGTACTTATGGAGCCCAATGAGGGAAATGCATAGTTTCTGGCGAGGGAGAGCACTGGCAAATAGTCTTCGCTACATAAGGTTGCTTAAAGTGGTGTCACCTGAGCTAGAATTTATGGTCAGCGACTAAGTCTAAGGACAATGAGTGGGATGCGGATTTTGCAACTGTGAAATACTTTCCTACACTATAGAATCGAATATTCAATTTGAACTAATATTGCGAAAATTTTGATCTTGGATAGCTTAGAATGAAAATCTTTCTGCTTCTTGCAGTGGAAAACAATTGATTTTCTAAAATATTCTCTGTCATACACAACTTGGAAACAGGTCACGTCGACCAAATCATATGGAAGAACTGACAGCGACGTATATCAGAAGGCAGTACGAACCCTTGGCTTTTCGTTTCGCAGTATTCCACAGCCATTTCTAGGCGCAAGTAACCGAAGAAAGGCAGCGTGTTTATGTTATCAGGTTACGTCTTCATCAGTTACTTTAGTATTAACGTTATTTACGAGTAACTGCTGATGTTTGATATTAGCACGAAAAGGGTTCTGTAGACAGGGAAAGAACCCGTTCTTTGGCAACTACTTCTACTATGACCAAAAGGCCTTAAACGATCTTCAAGCAGCGATATGAAGGAAACGATAGTAACAATGACGGTAATAATCGAATTATCCGGTAACCTCACAGGTCACAGAGGATTTTCTCGAACTAAGAAATTTCTTTAATTAGTGAAAATTTCAAAATGGCTTCACATCGAGGCTATGATGACTAGAAGAGTCATGATATCCTGCTGACATGAGAATAGCATAATCTGCACGTCAGAGGCTTGCTTCTACTTAACCATTTAATAGACTCGCATTTTTTCCACCGTGACTAATTTTGTAAGCCAAGCACATCATCCGTTACAGCACACTCCTGGGACTGGGAAATGTGGCCACAATGGTCTGGTGGAACGAACTATCACAGGTGCAATGCGTGGGTTCAGGCATTTACTTTTAAGAGGCACAAACCTCAGGAGAAAGATGGTATAATCCAGAATCCGCATTAAACATCACGTTCTTTCATTCCCAACTGGGCCGAGCCGGTTTACGTTGGGAAATGACATAGCTGGAGGTCATGGTAAACAGAAATACTGTCACCAGTAAACTTACTTACATTGGAAAATTTTGTTTTATTTGATGAACCGATAGCCATTTGAAGGGTTGTGTGTGTGGAATCTTATGGGACTTGACTGCTAAGGTCATAAGTCCCTAAGCTTTCACACTACTTAACCTAAATTATCCTAATTACGAACACACACACCCATGCCCGAGGGAGGACTCGAACCTCCGCCGGGACCAGCGGCACAGTCCATGACTGCAGCGCCTGAGACCGCTCGGCTAATCCCGCGCGACGCCATTTAAAGGAACGGGGCTCTTATTTTACTTGTACTTGATTGAACTAGAGACGTTGAAAAATTTGGTGCTGGACTGTGGCTCGAATTCGTATCTCCTATTTCGAGGATCTGAATCTCCCGGAACAGTATAGTTCAATAAATTCGTTCCTTTTTCCAAGACTGCAAACCTCTCTAGGTCTCCTCCAAAGGTGTGTTGGTCCGAATCCTGATCCAGTACAAAAATATTCATAACTTCATTTCATGCCCTATCACGTGCACACCGGCCTACTAGTGAAAATTAACGTGCATTTTTAATGTCTGTTCATGTGTTGCCAACAATTTCTGGTCAAACACGAACGCATCTTACTGTTGCTGAGTTAGCAATTGATACAAAAGCTATATTCGTGGACGATAAAGAAGAACGATAGGAGTGCGGTTCGATTGTCGCTCAGGCACAAAAATGTGTATCCTTACTTTAGATTCAAACACCTAGCAGCTGGTAAGAAAAACCGATACATAACGCTTGATTTTGCATACTTAACAATCCGATTACGTGTCGGGTTCATATCTCCGTCACAGAACTTCATGCGCTTCATCTTTAAATGCATACACATTTTGTTACTTCAGAATGGAGGTATATTAGACATCTTTCGTGGTTAGTTAACAGGGATGAAAGGTTCTTGATATTAGTCCCGGTTTATTACAAAAACTGTCTTTTATTTTTAAGATTAGATTTGGTTACTGACATTGGCGAAAATTTCGGTAATTCATGACACTTCACGGCTAGTTAGCAAAATGATATGATTAGATTAGATCAATACTTGTTCCATAGATCTTGAATACGACATTTCGTAATGATGTGGAACGTGTCATTTTAATGAAAGGTTTACCTACATTCCGGTATTCAATTTCTTTACTACAATTACACACACACACACACACACACACACACACACACACACACACACACACACTATTTATTTGTTTGGAGTGCTCGACTATCGGCGAGGCTCGAAAACGTCCATGAATGAGTTTCATAGTTTTGAGTGCAGTTACGAGAGATATATAAAAACGACTATGAGAGTTACTGATTTGTATTTTACTAATTCGTGCCGACAGAGGCACGCTTGTGCACAGATACTCAGTTTTATTAAAACAGACTTTCGTCGTAAGGTGATCGTGGGTAGTTTTATTTCATTTCTTGTAACACAGCGCACAATTTTCGTAAGGTTTCCTTTAGTGTTGTTAAAACTTCCTAAACATGAGAGAGAAATTAATCATCACCGATATATGCGAATTCTCTGATGTTATCCATAACAGTATGACAATGCACTTGCAGTTTATTGATTAAATGCATGTAGAAAACTTGTACTGAGTGAAAGCTGTCAAACAAGGTTTGAAGACGAACAAAATGCCACTGCCAGACGACAGATAATGTAGAAAATACTTTTCTGACTATTTTGGCACGATGCGCTCTCCCCATACATAATACAAAAGCTTCGAGATGCATCTGCTGCCTGGCTGTTATTAAACCTGGAAAGAACAAAATGTCACAGAAGTTAGCCCTTTTTCCACATGCGCATATTTTGGGATGAGAAGTGAAGGGCATTATGTTCAAAGTTCCTATAAATTGATAACTTCAGCAGACAGCAGAATTGCATTTTAAAAAAATTTAGCAGCGAATGTAATATAACCGGCGACGTCTTATCTACGGTGCGCGACGCTTACTGTTACGCTACTAGCTGTCATGTAACTACAGCGGCTCCTGAGTCAACAATAGTTCCACCAGAAATCCCGCATTCCACAGTGCTGTGAGATAATGCATATTCTTCTGAGAGACAACCAGTTACAGCTTTTCTTTTGCACTGCACGACGTTTTCAACAAACAGATAGCGCAACAGAGTACCTCAAATGGAAAGGAACACTTCCTATTTAAATTTATGCATCCTACACTGTCGGCAGTTCTGTGTAGGTGGCATTTACGTCATTTTATTTCGGTGACTACAAAATGGAGTCGCATGTATGCACTGGGTAGCCGAGGCAGCTAGTTCATAGCGCCTCCGTCAACGTAGTAAATGAATGTACTGATAATGCTGCAAACCCCTACAGGGAGCCCGTGTGTCACAATTCTCGACGAGTGTGCCGCAACAGTGTTATGACAGAATAATGAGTCTCAGAGAAGTGGACTTGGTGGTCTGTTGGATGGCTGATAAGTTCGTATCATCATGGTCTGGGTTTGATTCCAACTTCTGCTGATAATTTTTAATAGGGAGAGCCAGATTCTAATCTTTTTGGGCTACGCCAAGTGAAGAAAGTATAATGGCATCGTGGTCTGAAATTCATATTGAACGTTATATTTCTTCTGTACCAAGTAGACGTCAGGTTCATCCACAATAAAGTCAGGAGTGGCGACATGTAGAAACTATCACCAGTAACCTTTCTTATACTAGTTATTTATTTTTAGTGACGAATTAAACGCTATATAGGGTCACGGGACATTTATTCCATCTTTTATTTGAGCTTCGGTGTGTCGATAAAATTTGTTATGAACTGGGAATGCATCTCAGACTGCCCTTAACGCGGAATTTCACCCCTTCGTGACAATACATCTCGACTACTGTTTGTTGTTTGTTCAAAACTGAAGATTCCTCAGCATCTCCACATATTGCGTGTGTATGGGTTCAAATTCTGGCCCGGCACTAAAGTTCTCATTATGTGTTATCAAGCTGAAACATGTTGTTGTTGTTGTTGTTGTTGTTGTTTTTGTGGTCTTCAGTCCTGAGACTGGTTTGATGCAGCTCTCCATGCTACTCTATCCTGTGCAAGCTTCTTCATCCCCCGGTACTTACTGCAACCTACATTATTCTGAATCTGCTTAGTGTATTCACCTCTTGATCTCCCTCTATGATTTTTACCCTCCACACTGCCCTTCAATGCTAAATTTGTGATCCTTTGATGCCTCAGAACATGTCCTACCAACCGGTCCCTTCTTCTTGTCAAGTTGTGCCACAAACTCCTCTTCTCCCCAATTCTATTCAATACCTCCTCATTAGTTATGTGATCTACCCATCTGATCTTCAGCAATCTTCTGTAGCACCACATTTCGAAAGCTTCTATTCCCTTCTTGCCCAAACTATTTATCGTCCATGTTTCACTTCCATACATGGCTACAATCCATACAAATACCTTAAGAAACGACTTCCTGACACTTAAATCTACACTAGATGTTAACAAATTTCTCATCTTCAGAAACGCTTTTCTTGCCATTGCCAGTCTACACTTTATATCCTCTCTACCTCCACCATCATCAGTTATTCTGCTCCCCAAATAGCAAAACTCCTTTACTACTTTAGGTGTTTCATTTCCTAATCTAATTCCTTATGCATCACCCAACTTAATTCGACTACATTCCATTATCCTCGTTTTGCTTTTGTTGATGTGCGTCTTATATCCTCCTTTCAAGACACTGTCCCTTCCATTCAACTGCTCTTCCAACTCCCTTGCTGTCTCTGACAGAATTACAATGTCATCGGCTAACCTCAAAGTTTTTATTTCTTCTCCATGGATTTTAATACCTACTCCGAACTTTTCTTTTGTTTCCATTACTGCTTGCTCAATATACAGATTGAACAGCATCGGGGAGAGGCTACAACCCTGTCCCACTCCCTTCCCAACCACTGCTTCCCTTTCATGTCCATCGACTCTTATAACTGCCATCTGGTTTCTGTACAAATTGTAGATAGCCTTTCGCTCCCTGTATTTTACCCCTGCCACCTTCAGAATTTGATAGACAGTATTCCAGTCAACATTGTCAAATGCTTTATCTAAGTCTACAAATGCTAGAAACGTAGGTTTGCCTTTCCTTCATCTTTCTTCTAAGATAAGTCGTAACGTCAGTATTGCCTCACGTGTTCCAATATTTCTACGGAATCCAAACTGATCTTCCCCATGGTCAGCTTCTACTAGTTATTCCATTCGTCTGTTAAGAATTCGCGTTAGTATTTTGCAGTTGCGGCTTATTAAACGGATTGTTCGGTAATTTTCACATCTGTCAACACCTTTATTTGAGATTGGAATTAGTATATTCTTCTTGAAGTCTGAGGGTATTTTGCCTGTCTCATACATCTTGCTTACCAGATGGTAGAGTTTTTTCAGGAATTGATCTCCCAAGGCTGTCAGTAGTTCTAATGGAATGTTTTCTACTCCCGGGGCCTTGTTTCAACTCAGGTCTTTCAGTGCTCTGTCAAACTCTTCACGCAGTATCGTATCTCCCATTTCATCTTCATCTACATCCTCTTCCATTTCCAGAATATTGTCCTCAGGTACGTCGCCCTTGTATAGACCCTCTATATAATCTTTCCACCTTTCTGCTTTCCCTTCTTTGCTTAGAACTGGGTTTCCATCTGAGGTCTTGATATTCATACAAGTGGTTCTCTTTTCTCCAAAGGTTTCTTTAATTTTCCTGTAGGCAGCATCTATCTTACCCCTAGTGAGATAAGCCTCTACATCCTTACATTTGTCCTCTAGCCATCCCTGCTTAGCTATTTTGCACTTCCTGTCGATATCATTTTTGAGACGTTTGTATTCCTTTTTGTCTGCTTCACATACTGCGTTTTTGTATTTTCTCCTTTCATCAATTAAATTCAATATTTCTTTTCTTACCCAAGAATTTCTACTAGCCCTCGTCTTTTTACCTACTTGATCCTCTGCTGCCTTCACCACTTCATCCCTCAGAGTTACCCATTATTCTTCTACTGTATTTCTTTCCCTCATTCCTGTCAATTGTTCCCATATGCTCTCCCTGAAACCCTCTACAGCCTCTGGTTTAGTCAGTTTATCCAGGTCCATCTCCTTAAATTCCCACCTTTTTGTAGTTTTTTCAGTTTTAATCTACAGTTCATAACCAATAGATTGTGGTCAGAGTCCACATCTGCCCCTGGAAATGTCTTACAATTTAATACCTGGCTCCTAAATCTCTGTCTTAACATTATATAATCTATCTGATACCTTCTAGTATTTCCAGGATTCTTCCACGCGTAGAACCTCCTTTTACGATTCTTGAACCAAGTGTTAGATATGATTAAGTTATGCTCTGTGCCAAATTCTATCAGACGGCTTCGTCTTTCATTTCTTTCCCCCAATCCATATTCACCTACTATGTTTTTTTCCCTCCCTTTTCCTACTCTCGAATTCCAGTCACCCATGACTTAAATTTTCGTCTCCCTTCACTACCTGAATAATTTCTTTTATCTCATCATACATTCATCAATTTTTTCATCATCTGCAGAGCTAGTTGGCATATAAACTTGTACTATTGTAGTAGGTGTGGGCTTCGGGTCTATCTTGGCCACAATAATACGTTCACTATGCTGATTGTACTAGCTCACCCGCACTCCTATTTTTTATTCATTATTAAACCTGCTCCTGCATTACCCCTATTTGATTTTGTATTTATAACCCTGTATTCACCTGACCAGAAGTCTTGTTCCTCCTGCCACCGAATTTCACTAATTCCCACTATATCTAACTTTGACCTATCCATTTCCTTTTACGTTTTCTAACCTACCTGCCCGATTAAGGGACCTGACGTTCCACGCTCCGATCCGTAGAACGCCAGTTTTTTCTCCTGATAAAAACGTCCTCTTGAGTAGTCCACGCCCAGAGATCCGAATGGGAGACAATATTACCTCGGAATATTTTACTCAATAGGACACCATCATCATTTAATCATACAGTAAAGCTGCATGCCCTCGGGAAAAATGACGGCTGTTGTTTCCCCTTGCTTTCAGCCGTTCACAGTACCAGCACAGCAAGGCTGTTTTGGTTAGTGTTACAAGGCCAGATCAGTCAATCATCGAGACTGTTACCCCTGCAACTACTGAAAAGGCTGCTGCCCCTCTTCAGGAACCACGCGGTTGTCTGGCCTCTCAACAGATAGCCTTCCGTTGTGGTTGCACCTACGATACAGCCGTCTGTATCGCTGAGGCACGCATGCCTCCCCACCAACGGCGAGGTCGGTAGATAATAGTTTGGATTTTTAATGCATTTTCATTCGTTGTCAACACTAACGATATCTGACGATTTTGACTCCCAGTGAGACACAGAACTATTTGAGAGATCACTGTAAGTTCAAGGATGTTATTCCGAGCTGCTGGTGGTAGCTTCGGTAGTCGACGTCTCTTGGTGTGTAGTCAACAACGATATTTGTGGGGTTCGATTTCCAGTTAACACTGAACTATTCGTCATGTTATTTCTAGTTCAAAAATGCTCACACGCCGCTGTTGGTGTAGCAAACCCATATTTAACGTTCGTTTTCTCTAGAATATAACAGCGATAGGTGCCGGGTTGGAGCCGTGGGAAGGAAAAAATTATTCTCTCGTCTCGTCATTTCAGTTAAAACGTCTAGCTACTGCCGAAAAAATCCGATATGTCACAGTTGATTGTGCTTCGATATCAATCCTATTAGGTTCTGGGTTCGAATCCATGTCCAACACAAAGATTTACCTCACGGCATTTCAAGTAAGTTACTGGTGTAGAAGCAATATTTAATATCTCTCGTAGTTCGTTAACAGGGACAATAGATGTTGGGTAGGAATTCGCGTCCGTTAGAAATGATTACGTTATGTAATTTAAAGTTGATATTTGCTAACTGATACTGTCTAAAATCAGGGTATATCACTCTCTGTATGCCTAGTCAGGAATGACTGTTAGTATCCGTCAGTCATGAAATCTTAGTCTGCATGACCTGGGTTTGAATCAATGTGCAGAACGAGGCGGTTCGTCGTGTCATTTGAAGTTTGTACATATTCTCAACTAGGTGCTCGTGAATAACTTAAATTTTTAATGTCATTTTGTGTTGAATAACAAGTACGGTATGTTACTTTCAAGAGGAAATCATGAATACGACGAACTTACTACGTGCATTGCCTATCTGACGTAATAATAAGTGGTAACATTTCAGGTATGTCATTTATTGCAATAATTGTGAGCTT